>NW_026622875.1:7292500-7537500 GCF_023065955.2 Ursus arctos
CTGCAATGAAGCAGAACCTATAGTGTCCTAAACTATAGTACAAAAAACAAACAAACAAATAAAACAGGAATACAATATTCAGTTATTCTGGTGGTTTCAGGAGAGCCTGACTTTTGGATGCTTTGAGTAATAGGAAGTCGGGGTAGGGGTGATTTAATGCACTTGGAATATTTAGTTTTATTCTATAAAGCTTTAATAAGTACATGTGCATAAAACTCAGAAAATAAATTTTATCTAAATTAAACATAAATCTGAGACTATTAGTAGTATGAAAATTGCAAGGCATCTTTGTCATCTTTTTTTTTTTTTAAGCTAACTGGCACCATTTTCTTCTAGGACCACTATGTTTTGAAAATGCAACAACAGATCTTTATTTGGAAGAGAGGAGATGGAGGGTGCATAGAAAAAAGGGCCTCAATTCATGCTGTTTGGATAACTGGGTAATATTTACATTGAAGGAGCAATTTTTAATAAACCTGTAACTGACCAAAACATGTCAGAGAAATGGATCACTGACAATGGCGCTGTTTCTGACTGGAATGTGAGCCAGTCCCCAGATTTAAGACCTGTAAACTGCCTAAGAAATCATGGCAGTAATAGGACATTAACATTTAATCCACATTAAAGGTATTTTAATTTGCACACATTCATAAGACACACTTCTTTGTTAAAAGGAAAGAGAGAAAGATTTATGAAATTGATCTTCCAAAAGAAAAACTTCATGCTGTTTTATCTCATGATCACAGTTTGAGGAAAGTGTCGGTTTTAATATGCACATTTACCCTAAACCTCAAATATATATTGGCTTAGGTGAGAAAAATAAATTAAAATGCTGGGAGGAAAGGGCTCTATTATGTTGAAGTCCTTATATGAGGCAATAAATATTTTTTCATCAGTGTTTAATAAATATATAGACTATATGAGGAATGTCAGTGCATTTTGAGATAACTATATTCTCAAACTCATTTGGACAAATGTCAAAAACATTTTTTCAGAACACAGTGCGAAAATACTAAAATAAAACAGATATTTTAAAATGTAACAGATGAAAGACAAGTGGCTTTAGAATAGGGTTTATAACTTCTGTTCGCATTTTCTAGTTCATGTTATATGTCAACTGACTCCTCAAAAGTATGACTATACTATATTAACTATGTTTATTCTTATGTTAAAAAATTATTAGTCTGTGAACTAAAATACAGCAGTTTTATTTGCACGTTCTATGCAAAATAGCCTAAAACAAAGAGGAAAGGGCTTTTATTAGAACCAGTAGTGTTACTGATGAACATGTACTGGCTAGCAACGGGCCTGCCTACATTTCTGGCAAGCAGCAACTATATTCTACAAACCACTGATGGGCTCAACAAGCTATTAATGACAGTTGCTTTTCAACACTTAAAATGGTCAGACTGTGTTACCTGACCACAAGGACAAGTAGGTCATCACTCTCAAATGTTATACAATATAAGAAACAAATGAGACCTCTGTGGAGAGAAAAACCCACAGGTATGGCTCCAGAGTTCTTTTGCTATTCAACTATTAATAGAAAGCAAATCCCACTTAAAGTTGTAAACACTTGTAACCCTTGTTACTAAAAGATTTATCATCACTTATTTTCCACCTAAGACTGAACAAAGTATTATTAGTCCTAGTGTCCAGCTTTAGCCCTGATATATACAACTTAACATCTAGAATCAAATAAAGGAGAAAAAAAAGGGTCCCTCTGTTACTCTTGCAGAGTTAGACGGTGAATTTTTTATCCTTGTATAAACCTGTAGAGTGTCCATCTGTCTGGGTTTATGAACGCCCAACCAATCATTTGTAGGCTGCAAACTCATACTCAGTGGGTACATGGGGGAAGCATCTCAAGAAGCATCTTCTAAAAGACAGGGCACTTGTCTTTTAAGTCAATGCCTTTCAATGTACCTTTCTGCCTCGTGGTTGCTGGACTCACTAAATGGAGAATCTCAAGTCCCACCATGGACCCAGAGAATCAGAACCTGAGTTTAAACAATATCCCCAGGCGACTCATAAGCACATTAAAGAGAGTGAAGCAGTGACTTAAATCATCCCACCCCATCCCACCTCCAATTATTTGACTTTTCAGAAAAGTGTACAAGGGGAGCCTTAGAAACATCAGACTGATCAGGATAATTCACTTCATTGCCAGCCAAAGGAAGCATGGCAGGGCAGTACTTCTTTCAAGTTGGAAACAATTCACAAACTATTTTGGCCTAAAAAAGTGACAATTTTTCATATAGCTTAACCTAATATATTCTGATCTCAATACCTCTTCCAAGAGGAAAGGATAGCATTATTTTTATAGTTTGCTAATAAAACAACAATAGCTGTATTGTAATCAAATGACAAGGCTCTAGCTCCTGTATGTTTTCATAATTATAAAGATTAAAATGCCCCAACTCCCACTTGACTGCATTAAAAACACCCTAAAAAGTAAACGTTGTAGTACCCATTCAGTAGTTCAATAAGGGCTACTACTCATTACATTATCCAGAATTTTAAAACATGTGGAGTCAGGTCCCTTTGGTAACAGAGGGGAACTCAGAGTTAATTTTCTACACCTTTAGAGCATCATTAATTAAAAAAAAAAAAAGTCAGGAGCAATATCACCACATAATAACTACCCACCTCCATTCTTTTAACACTTCTGTGTTACTGGGGTCCTATCCAAAGGTCTTTAATTTGTACATGATTCTTCATCAAATAAAAATATTATTTAAGTTCATTATAAAACCTAACTAAGTACAACATGATAAGCAGTGCATTCACTCATTTTCTCTAAGTTTTGTGTTTAATTCTGCTGACAATTCCTGTAGGATTCAGCAGGAGAACTACTCAGGATTCAAGGTCTGCTCAACATTGATTTCCAACACTTTCCATTATGAGTTTCTCTTTGAGGTAAAAATGTTCACAGAGCCCTCCCCATCCCTGACAGTAATCATAAGTTTAAAACATAACTGGAAGCCCAAACAAAAATTGTCCCCAGAAAAACGAAGTACAACGCTAAAACCCCAAAAGAGTGACCACAGATCTAGGCTTTGGTTTACCACAACACCAACTAGAGGGAAGGGGCTTGAAAGTGAGTGGTACCAGAAAGGCAGCCTTGGCAAGTATTGCTCTGGGAGAAAATCAGATGAATACACGCAGTGACAAGAAAGAAGAAAGTAAGAAGAAACAAATGGCTAAACAGAAATAAGACATGCCAACCCCTTCATCCCCGCAACACCCACCACTGTCCATTAAAGAAACCATTTTTGCTATTCTGCAGAAGCAGGTACCCTTGAACTAAGAACCATGTCTACAAAATGTCTAGAACTTAAAAAGAAAGAAGGAAGGAAAAAGGAGGGAAAGAACCCCCCCACCAAAGCTACTGTAAGAAGTAGTAAACAGAAAATGCAAATCAAAACATTTCAACAGATGAAAATTCTCCCCTCAAAACCAAACCAAAGCACAAGGCTTTTTTGGACAAATAACAATAAGAAAACCTAGAATCAGATATTCAAAAAATAAGAACAGATATAGAAAAAAAAGTATTTCAGAAATGAGGAATAAATTAGAATGTGTCCAAGGAAGAATAAATTTGAATGAAAATTTAATAAGAAATGCTATATGAAACCAGGCAAACTACTTCTCAGTTGTTTAAAAACAAAGTAAAGTAGTAAAAAGAGTCGAAAAGAATGAAGCAGAAGATGACCAAAGAAAGATTTTATATATAATTATATAGAAATACATATATAACTGGAGTCTCTGAAGAAGAAAACAAAACAGAGGAATGGCATTAAGATTTAATACTATAATCCAAAAAAATTATTTCAGAAACAAGAAAACTTAAGTCTACATATGAAAAAGCCCAGAAAAACTAGCCAGAAACATCCAGCTTTGAGAATCATCTTAGTAAAATAAGGACAATGAAAAAAATGGCAATGCCTCAAGGCGAAAAAAAAAAAAATCAAATTATACATAAGGGTACGAAAATAAGGCTAGTGCCACAAATATCAAGAGCAGAGTAACCTTTTCCAGAAAGCCAAGCGGAAAAAACTGTAAGCCAAGGATTTTATGTCCAGTCAAGCTGTCATTCAAGTCACAAAACTATAGAAAAAACAGCTTGGAATGTGCAAGATCTCAGGGAATACTGTACACAGCAGGCCGTCCTGAGAAATATACTAGTTGGGTGAGTTTTACACAAACAGGAGATGAGTGGGGAAATAATCAGCAACCAAGCTGATGGTTAATATTTAATATAGTTAATTTTAAAGGTGATTCTAAAAAAGGGTGACAGCATGCATAAAAGACTAGTATGTACACATCATATATTCCAACAGTGTAGCAAGAATACAACAAGAGGAAATGCGAAGAAAAGGAGGAAAGCAAAGTACACAGGAGCACTGGCTCTCACAAGGGTTGTTAACAGGTGGGAACCCAGGGATGCCATAAAAAGGTTAAGTAGGAATGAGGGGGGAAGCATTATGCATTATAAAGATACAAATACAAAGGTAACCACTAGAACAAAAATGCAAGCCTCCCTAAACTTCATAACAATAACAATATTAATAATAATAGCAGCTCTTCAGAGACAATTCTTCATATGTTCTGCACATCTTATATCAGCCAATAGCCTTTCTTCAGAACTATCTTTTCAAATATAGCAAACAGTCTTGGAAGATAAAGAATTGCCCCCTGGACCAGAAGGCAGTTTTGTTACCAAATTAGGATACTAAAGATAATATCTTTCTTTTAGGTAATGTTTGGGCCAATTTTCTGTCAGCTCCTTAAAGAACAGAGCCCCTCAGCTATGACACAAACCCACTGGGTATGCAGCATCACCCCATGGAACTTGGCAGGTCACAGGGAACCTATATAACTATGGAGTGCCACCTTAGGGGCTGTTAGTAAGAAAGAGCTTTGTCTCTGACCCAGAAATCTCATGTCTTCTGCCAGCATCTATTAAAGTATGAGAGGCATACAAATGGGCTAAAATCTCAGACCCTTAATAAAGAAGACACAGACAAAGAGAAAGAAACACAGTAAATATAATGATACAGTAATTAGGGAGTGATTTCCAGGACAGAAAAAAGCAAAGTACAAAAAAGTATTTATAATATGCTCTATTTTATAAGATAGAGGAAATAGGAATAATACACATGTGTGTGTATGTGTGTATATATATATGTGTGTGTGTGTATATATATATATATATATATATACATAATACACATACACACACATATACACATAATTCTACAAGAAGATGCACAGGAAGCATAAATTGGAAGTTAAGAAAATTGGCTACCTACAAAGGATAGAGAACAAGCTAGAAAGGAAGAATGACACCTTTCTGAGAGATGTTCTGTGTATAATATTTTGGCTTTGTATAATATTTTGACTTTTGGAAGCATGTTAACACAAGGTATCCAAACATAAATAAATCAACAAGGATGGGGACAAAGGCACCTAAAAATGAATACAAATAGAAACAAATGCATGTAATCATATTTCAAATGAATTAGCTAACTACACTTAAGGGGGAAAAGAACTCTTGAATAAACGTGAAGTAAATTTTAATAAACTCTTGAAATAAATCTTGAACTTTTTATTAAGTTTTATTTTTCACAAGGTATGGTTGTAACAATTGTGAAACTATTTTACACGCATTATATAATTAAGCAAATGGGTAAATATATTGTTCTTAGGAGTCACAGTTATCACTTTGAATGAAGGGAGATACAAATGTGAAATGGGGAACAACAAAGAAGAATTCTGTGGTTTGGATTGAAATTGGAGGTGTTAGTATGACTCATAATTTCTTAAAAATACCTAACTAAGTATCTAAGTCCTAAGTATCTAGCTACCTACCTACCCACCCATCTATTTATCTATCTAATCTAGGACTGAAAAGTCCTAGAAGTAATGAAAGCCCAGAGACAGTGGACATATCACATGTCCAGACCTAGATTCATAAATACCATTTTCCTCTAAAATGAAACAGCATAATTTGAAGAAATACCTGATTCCATGAGGGAAGGTTTCAAGTGAGCCTGGAACATCTTGTTGCGTCAGAAAATAAGGAGGTGCTTTAAAACAAAGATGGGGTATGTAGAAACAAGCCAAAAGCCATCTTGAAAGGATACTCCCTGGACAAATCTGGGGCAATTTGAGCATCAAATAAATAAGAAAAGTAATGGATCCATGAGTCCTTGCTCACAATAAATAGATAAAACAAGAAGTAAGGGTGGGGTCTTCCTTAAAATAGAACGCTGACTACTAAATCTGTGAGGAAGTGGTAGAGTTGGAAAATTTCCATTTCCAATCAGGCAAGAATCACCAATGGATGATGGAGCACCAACTTTCAAGGACCTTGTTTAGCCCTTTATCTGCAAACTCAACACTCAAAAAACAAATAACCCTTTCAAAAAATGGGCAGAAGACATGAACAGACACTTCTCCAAAGAAGACATACAATGGCTAATAGACACATGAAAAAATGTTCAACATCACTTGTCACCAGGGAAATACAAATCAAAACCACAATGAGATACCACCTTACACCAGTTAGAATGGCAAACATTAACAAAACAGGAAACAACAAATGTTGGAGAGGATGTGGAGAAAGGGGAACCCTCTTACACTGTCGGTGGGAATGCAAGCTGGTAAAGCTACTCTGGAAAACAGTATGGAAGTTCCTCAAGATGTTAAAAATAGAGCTACCCTATGACCCAGCAATTGCACTACTAGGTATTTACCCCAAAGATACAGATGTAGTGAAAAGAAGGGGCACATGCACCACAATGTTCACAGCAACAATGTCCACAACAGCCAAACTGTGCAAGGAGCTGAGATGCCCTTCAACAGGTGAATGGATAAAGAACATATGGTTCATATATACAACGGAATATTACTCAGCCATCAGAAAGGATTTTGCATTGACATGGATGAAACTGGAGGGGATTATGCTAAGTGAAGAAAGTCAAGCAGAGAAAGACAATTATCATATGGCTGCATTCATATGTGGAACATAAGCAATAGCACAGAGGACATTAGGGGAAGGGAGGGAAATCTGAAGGGGGAGAAATCAGACAGGGAGACAAACCAAGAGAGACTATGGACCCGGGGAAACAAACTGAGGATTTCAGATGGGAGAGGGGTGGGAGGATGGGGAAGCCTGGTGATGGGTATTAAGGGGGGGTGCGTGATGCAATGAGCACTGGGTGTTATGGGCAAATAATGAATCATGGAACACTATATCAAAAACTAATGATGTACTATACAGTGGCTAACTGAATTAAAAAAAACAAAAAACAAAAAAACAAAGACCCTGTTTAGAACTTTCAAAAAGACATAGGCTTTATGAGTAGAAGACAAGTTGGTGAATAGAAAAATAAAATAGTATTGGGCAGTATAGTAAAAATTTAAGCTAAGAATGACAAGCTGGACAGTTCCCAGGAAAAGGTAGCAACATAGAAAAAAAGAAATGATAGAACAAAGGCCAAATCAAGAGTTTGAGACATTGTGACAAATAAATGAGATCAGCCCTTGAAGAGGTTCCAGGGAATACAGTCCACTTACTGCACTCTTTTTGCTATCCACACCTGTTCTTTCCTTTCTAAGGGTTACAGATAATTATATACCAAGAAGAGCCCATAAACAGAATACAAAGGCAGTGCAACTACGCTATGCATGTGCCCTTGTGGCAAGTATAACATGCTGCATATCTCATTTTTCTTAGCTTATTTATTTTTATCTTTTTATTTTTAAAAGATTTTATTTTTAAGCAATCTCTACACCCAAAGTGGGATTTGAACCTACAACCCCAAGATCAAGAATCACATACTCCAGCAACTGAAGCAGCCAGATGCCCCTTTCTTAGCTTATTTAAATTTATACTTGCTTTTACCCTCTCTTAGAACAACGTTAATTCTCTATAATTCAAGTAAATTTGAAAAAACAAAGACTGAAGGATACATAAAAAAGAAATTAATTCCACATGTGTGGGATGTTCTTAATTTTACACCATGTATTTTTAAAGATCAATCTATTAGAAGCTATAATTCTAATTGTATTTAGCTACACAACGAATTCAAAGAAGGGCTACATGTGCTAGAAGGCAAGGGCTAAGTATCTGCTCAGCGGGACACTGGAGAGACACAGACCTAAGGAGCCCACAGCTGCTAGACAGACAGGTTTCATTAATGCTCAAACAATAAATTCTTGAGCTCACTTCCCTCTAGGCAGTTGTGAAGACTATCACTGGCTTTACTGGACAGTAGTACACAAGGCAGTATGATATGTATATAGGTGTACATATAGGATATTATGTTACATATTCATATATTCACGTTATTGCTAGTAGTTCACAGTCAGTGGGTCAATTTTACAATGTCGACCTATAGAGGCTTTTGAACAACCTAGATAATATGCATTAAAATCATCCACTTCCCACTACCTGTTGTACTAATCCTAGCTCTCTCATTCCTAAAATGCACTATCTTCGAAATACATTTGATGTATATGACCCAGATAAAAATGAAATATAACTTAGCGTCAAGAATAGAAAAGAATAATTAACAATTATTCCTGACTTTAATAAATAGCTACGCTTGACCAAAGGTTTTAAATGTTTTTAGTTGAAAATTTTTCTTCAAATAAAATCTTACTTTAAAATTTTAAAAATTTATAAAATAATGAAAAGAACTACACCGATTAAAGTGGGCAGTGACAGTCTGGAGTGCCACCTGCTTTGGGGAGCCTTCCTGGCAGCCCAAGGCAGTTAGAAAATCAGTGCTGAATAAGATTATAAGTCGAGTATAAACGTATTAAAGAGTCACTGAAAATGAGTTCATACTAGTAAATATTAAAAATATAAAATTTAAACTAAAAATGTAATTCATTATTATTTACTGGAGAATATGAAACAAGTGAAAATGAAGTCTTTCTAATAAATAATAATTTATAAGATAAGTATAAAAGACAGCTCATTTTGGCACAATGGTAGCTATTCTTCCTTATTATAAGCCCCCAATTGATACTGGAATTTGATGTTTTAGATTAACATTTTTATTCTAATGTCCATATGTCCTAAATATATATGCCACCAAGAAGTGACAAAGAGGGATTCAGGAAATAATTTCTAATAATGAGAATAACAATGTTACTTATGTACTTCTAATGTAGACAAATATATAGTTCAAATATTCTAACTAGGTTGTTATATATTGCTTTTTAATAATTAATTTGTACTTTTTAGGCTCATTTTTTAAAGGCTGGGTTTCCTCAGTTTCCTTTAGCTATTCCAAGGAAAACCAAAAATCCTTTCTAACTCTAAAACTACTGTAAGTCAAAGTGAAGCTGCCTCTTGCTACTGTTTGCTTTTGTGGGAGCAAACAAAAGCACATTAATAGTTAACAAAGCTACAATATGATATACGAATGAAGTCTTGCATTAAAAAAGTACTTAGATTGTATTTACAAAAGAATCTCTATCATTAATTATTCAACATTTGGATTTGACCAGAAACCAGAGCATGACTTTATAATGCTCTGTTTAAATGAACTACTTAATGTTGTAATGAACACTCAATGCAGGAAGCTAAATGAATTTTGGACCTGGTATAACAGAACACTTTTTCTAATTTTTTGATCAATGGACAGATTTTAATGTTAAGTCCGTTTGAATTTCATTTGTACTTTAAAAATGTTTACTTAAACCAAAAATTTTGCATCTCAATTATTTTATATTCTAAAACTGAATGTAGTTTAAACCAATGCATTATTCATAAAGCAAAGACACCAGGAAAAACAAAGCTGTGCCCTTCTTTCAAAGCTGTTAAATTGCTAAAACATACCATATTTATGCATGCAATATTTGATTGTGTTTTTCTTAAAACACAAGCTTGTTTTTGTCAGATCAAGATATGCCAAAAATTCTACACCAAACATTTTTGTTTATAATTAAAGCAATCATCAATCCAAGGATTGTCATCCATTTTATTTCATCTCTACATCAAAAAAAAAAAGTAATTTTAAAAAAATTTTAGATTCCCTTGAAATGATAAGATAAATGAAAATGTAAGTGCCTTCACATAATAACAGTAAGCTGACCCTTTGGGAGATGGTTGACTTTCTCAATACAAGGTATTCAAAGCTCATTCAAAAGTGTTCATTTAGAATGCAGATATCAAAGATGATGCAAATGTTCAAGAGAAAATTAGAACTTACCAGATGTTCTAATCCAGCTTTGATGTTTCCAGATTCCCTAAAATAGAAGAGTAAAAGTTCTAAATAGTTGCTAAACAGTTGTCTGTTATAATTTACATTAATCTAAAATGCATTTTATAAATCCTTACGATTTTTTCATATTATCTTCACTTAATGTTCACAATAACAGTTTTAAATGACAAAACCATTTCCATCAAAAGGAAACAGATAATTTATTTACATCTAATAATATTACAACTAAAATTGGGATTCCACTAACAGATTGTTTCAGATTTTTCTAAGTCAGCAGAGAACAAAAGGAAGTCAAGTATACTTTTATTTTACTATTTACACAATATCTATTTATTTCACATTAGCTTTTTCATTAGAGTTTATGTTTTCTCCAACATTTATTACAAAAATGTTCATACAGATTCTACTATTGACATTTTCCTATATTTGCTTTATCAAATATCTATCCACCACTGATTGCATTTTATATAAAAATACACATAAAGAATGTTTGTGACTCCATATCTAAGTAACTACATCTTAACAAATTTTTCCTTGACATTAATTTTATTAATTCAGTGCACACTACAAATCAGAACCTAAGACTGCTGTAATATTAAAAAACAAAATATCACTAATGAAGACACAAACATCAACTATCATGATATATTTTAAGTATTTAATTCTTGCTTTTCACTGTAAAAAAAAGACTGCTGATGGAACTAAAAATACAAATAACTGTGTCAGTAGCAAAGATAATTTAAATATATATTTGGTGAAATGTGGCAAATAGTTGATTTTCCCCCTGATTTTAGTTTGTATTAATTTAGTAGTGACAAATGGACTTAGAATTTCCTCTCAGACCAAGTAGCATTTTAATTCCATCATAAATAGCAAGCCTTGTATTTTTAACATGAAAGTATACTTCTACCACATTGCAGAGAATAATTATGAAACATCCAACAACAGTATTGCATTCATGATGTTTAATCTTTCCCTCACACCTCTTCCTTTCCCTAAAGGGACCCCAAGTTAACTTCCCTTCTATTTCTGTCTCCAATTTTCTCTGCCAAAAATATACTTCTCTCTGTTTCCTTTGTCTTGCTATACAATCTTTCCAAATTTCCCTATCGTTTCCCCCTTCAGATGTGCTGCCTGAAAACTATATTCATGGCTTCCAACTTTTGCTCTCACTGCCCAGTCTGGCATACTGGGAATAAATTCCATCATCTACTGATTAGCACTCATCTTTAGCCATTCTCTTCTCTACTTTATGCTCCTGGCAATCTTCGCAATACTATATATTCAACACTTGAAAATTTAAGGATTTCTGAAACTCATTCTCTGGATGCAGTCCTAATGAATGACAAATGACAGGAATAAACTGTAACAAGGAATTAGAAAAGGCGAACAGGTACATAAATAATCATTTTTAACTTTATTGTTACAAATTTAATGCATAACTGGAGCTAGAAGTCAAATCTTTAAGTTTTCACAAGGACACTCTCATATAGTCACCATGTAATTTAAAATATAAACCAAAAAAATAATGCATATAGTGAAACATAGGACAGTGCAATGCATGTGTGTGTCCACTGCAGTAAAATCGAGTCTTCCTCCCATCACTGACTCCCTGTTGTCAACCAGATATTAGCTCTTTGTTTGTCCTTCTAAAGATATTCTGTGTGTGTGTGTGTGTGTGTGTGTGCGCACGTGTCTTTCTCCTCCTGTCTTTTTTTTAAAACCCAAACAGAAGCATACTACATTCACTGTTTTGTCCCTTCACTTGGCAATCTAACTCAAAGTCTGCACTATACAATACAAATCTACTTCATTTTCCCCCATGGGTACATTGTCACATAATGGTTCTTATTAGAAAATTATACTGCAACACAAAAGAACAAATATGCTCAGATTCAAAGTACAAGTTCATAATTTACTATCTGAGACCACTAGAATTAGACATGCTTCATCAGAATATTTTGGATTTTAGAAAGTTAATAAGACATATAATATGTTGTATGTCACGTAACATTGGCAGCAAGGTTTGAAGCAGCATCTCATCATTATACACAATAATTCTGAAAGCAACATCAATGTCCACACAAAATGGGATAAACAAAGACTATGAATAACTTCATTTCAGTGTTAGTTTTGCTGTCAATTGAGTTTGCCACAAACTTAGGGAAAATCCCCCAGTTTTTTCAGCTATTTGTATCTTGGAATCAAGGATAACAATTTGTTCTTAAAAAAAAAAAGGCTGGTTAGACTATTGCTTTATTATATTTTCAAGTGATTCTTTAAATTAAATGATATTTAGGAAATAGGCATTTTGAATGGTACGCAGGAAAGAAAACTAGACATCATTCTTGACGTAAGCCCTTTCCTTCACTACCAAATGTAAACAAATGTATTCAACCATACAGTCTTGGCGACCCAACATCCATAATTGTCATTTAGAATTAGCCACTTCTTTCTATCTTCACAGCTACTACTTTACCTTAGGTCATCATCTTTTCTCTCCCAGGCTACTGCAAAGCCTCTTAATGCATCCCAATCGCTCCTGCCTTGCCCCATGTTAACTCGGTCTCCATAATACAGCAAGATCTTCCTAAAATGTAAGCCTGATCATGTCATTTCCTTTTTAAAATACACAATATCCTACTACACTCCAGTTTACTCATTCCCTGTTATCTTGCCAAAGCTACATTGCCAAAAACGTGACAGCAACAGCCATAAGAAATTAACCTGGATTCCCTCACCATTGAACCACTCACTCTTTCTAGCTGGAATGTTCCATTTCTCTCAGCCTCCTCTGGTCTTTCCTCACCTAGCTTACAAACAAAATCAAAACGGAACAACAGGACTCAACCCATACGGGGAAGGAAACCTCCTCCCTTCCTCACAAAAGAACTAATCAACACCTCCCATGTGTTCTCATAATTTATCATACTTTATTATAAATGCCTAATTACTTTCCCAATGACACCACTAAAATGAAAACTCCTTGAGTACATGGATTGTATCTTTAAAATTTTTATATCCCAGCACCCAATACAGTGTCTGCATCAGAGTATGTATTCAACTAACAAGGGTCTGACATCTAAACATGAAGACAAGGTGGGATGGAGATTCAGCAGCAACCAGTTCAGGTGTCTGAGTGGTCCTCCCCAGCCCCACTTTCTCTCTAGACCACAGAAAAGCAAGGCAACTCCAACAGCAAGTGGTTGTTTGGGAGGGTAGTACTGGGGGTTGTGTGTACATGCGTGGTGTGTGGTTTTGTTTTGCTTTGTTTTGGTTTTTTTTAAAGGAGTATGAGGACACAGTGGAAAACGTGGCTGACTCAGGCCAGAGTTCAACACTTGAGGCTTTGCACTCTAGTTTTTAAATTATCCCAGAGAAGCACAAGCCAGATCTTAGACTTTTACCTCCCTCCTTAAAGTTATTAGCCAACACAGCTGAATGTTGCAAAGAAATAGAAGTCCACAGGAAAACTGTAAGACCTCTGAGGTGAATAAGCACAGGAATTAAAAAAACAACAAATGGAGCAACCTCATCCAGAGGGGGAAAAAAATAGACCGAGCAAGAATATACTATAAGCAAAATAACATCTTTAAAGATAAAAGATTTTTAAGAAATTTAATACAAAAAAAACAGGCATGAAGAGGAATCAATATGAGATGGTGGGTATTAAAAATACAGTAGTTTGAAATAAAGAACTCAGAGGATGAATTGAAAGCACAACAGCTACAGACTGAGAATAAATTGGTGAGTTGGAACACTGGGTGGAACTCTCCCAGAAGGGACAGGACGGGGATGAAAAGACAGAACAAACATGAGATAAAGTTAAGAAGAGGAACAAAAGTGTGAACATCTAGTGATGGGAACCCTAGAAGGAAACCAAAGGCAAAACAGAAGAGAAAAAAATATTTGAAGAAATAATAACAAAAAATTCCAGATATAGAATTATTCAAATCTTGGACTGAAAGGGTACACAGAGCAGTGAACAGGACAGTTAAGCGAAACTCCACAGCAAAGCATAATATAAGGATTATTAAGACTGTTAACAGATCGAGAGCACAGGCTAAAAGCTTCCACAAAGAACAAGCATACCCCTCCACACAGGAAGACTAACACTAACGTCAAACTTCTCAACACTAATACTGGGGTATAAGACCTGTAGTACGAACTTCCAAGATAAAGTGATAAAGGAAAAGGACTGTGAACCTAGAATTTATATATAGCTAATAAATTATTATTTAAATTGAAGGAAAAATAAAGAAATTCTCAGCATACACGGTCTCAAGAAATTCACCACAGAAAGAGATTATTTGAAAGAAGTTCTGAGGAACGTTATGCAATAAGAAGAGAATTAAATCCATCCAGATAAAGCGAGTAAAGGTTGACTTAGAACGTAATTATTATAATCTAAACGATTAGTAACTAAAAAGAAAACTAAAGAAATTTCACCTACAGTGATGTAGAATCAAAATCCCAGAGAAGATTCTCAGGTTGGTTAAGAAACAAAATCCAGTAATGTGTCATTTACAAAGAGATACATAAAAAAACAAAAGTGTTCAGAAAATTTTCCAAAAAAGGGAGAGTAAAAGATATAACCAGGCAAACTTGAACCAAAAGAAAACCGGGGTGGTAAGTTTAATGACAAAATATATTTAAGCCACTCTCCCATCCAAAGAACATATACACATATACATTTTTTGAGGGAGATATATATGAAAAAGGATATTCTATTCTAGTAAAAGATACATCAAGAAATTTTCATGTATACCCAGAAGGTTTGCATATTCCTAAAATGTAATATGTATTACAGTTTGGGATACCAAAGTTTCAACAAGTTTCCATGAAAATCAGTTTTCTTTAGTTTTACTTTGGGCAGAAAGACAAGGAAGAGGGGCCATCTCAAAACAATACAAATAAAGCATCAGGAGTACATCAACACTACACAAGACAGCATGAAATACAATCCTGGTTCTAGAAGCTGAATACCTAAACTCAAATTTAAGTTGTACTACAAAAGAGTTGCATGAGCTTGGTAATAATCCAATTCCCTGAGCTAAGATTTTCCACCAATGATGTGAAAAAAGAAACAAGATAATGTATGTGAAGGAATACTATAAACACAATAAACTGTAATGTACTATAGAAATCTGTTATTATAATAGATATTTAAATACAAAAGTATTAAAGTGGTTCCAAAAGCCTCAATGAATTTTTTTTTTTTAAATAGAGAGGCAAGATCCAAGACATTGACAGAGGGATCTTGCAACAAATGGTATAAAGCCTGTCCTCTTTAGTGGTCTGTCTCTTGGGTTGTCCCTGTCATGACTTCATCAATATTTGTGCAACTCCTTTTGCCCTGTGCTGAAAGCAGACTTAATTCAATTATAGGTCTCAAAACTGATAAAATGGTCTTGAAGTGGAAAATGGGAAGAAATTATTGGCAAATGAATAAAGATTTGTATCGAACTAACACACAGGAGTACAGCAGGTCTTTTTTTAATCATTCCCTGTCTTAAATCTTCTGGGAACCATGAGTTTCCCTTCCCCTCATGCAGCACATCGATTTCTGAATTAGACTGCAATATTAAATAATTAATATACTTGCCATGATTGATGTTTTGCATTAGTTGAATATTAGGTTATCAATCAAAATCCACTTGGTTTAATGTAATAATATTGAAAAAGTGTCACGGGCTGTTCATCCAATTTGTAGTTGAGGCAGCACAGATAGTAATGTTGGCATTACACGAGGCTCTAAAGCAGGAAATGCAGTGGCTCAACACGTACGAGGCAGACATTTTGAAACTAACTGGGACAAGGCTGAGGTTGTCCTAAATAAACCTTGTGGCACCTGTCAGTTTCAATGTTAGGTCTCTTTCCAGGAGAAAGATGCCATGCATCAATCATAACATGGCAGGCAAGAAAAATTTTAAAAAGAAGGATACCAATTTAACTTTGTGGCAAACATTCCATTATTTTGCCCAAGGAAGCATGTTCTAAATCCAGAAACTGTTGCTATGATAAAGCTTATATCCCCTTGGGAAATTTCCAAACAAATACATTAAGATTTTTTAGAGCTAGTCTTACTAGGAAGAGATCCATTTTTGTTTGTTTTTCATATGGGAACAATATTTTACCAAAGTGATCATTCAGGTTTTATAATGGTCTAAAGGAATCAGGTCAAGGAGTCAAAATTAACAATAGTATTTACTTTTCAAAAACTCTATTCCTTCTGATGAAGGCATTCTCCTTCATTCTCAATATTTTGCATGTATACTTACAAAACATAAACTTTTAAAAAATTACTTCCTTCTCCCGGCAAATGACTTTTCTCATTATTTCTTATTACATCTGGAATCTATTATGGATTTACTTATAAAAGTAACATTTTAAAAACAAATTAAATAAATAAAAGACATTCAAAAGAAAAGTGACTCTTTTAGGTGGAGAGTAGAAAAGTAACAAAAGAAATATAAACCAAAGTCATTTCATAGAGCAAGCCAAAATCCAGTGGGTATTTAGTTATAAAATACTCGGAAACCATAATGAAGGTAACTAACTGAAGTAGCATTAAAGTATCATTTCACTGACCAAGTCTTTAAGAAATAAAAGATTAAATATATTTATCATCAGTAATGCATATGTATAATCCCATATAAAATGAACACATATATAGTAATTATGGAAAACAGGGTAACTCCTAAATAAAAAATTTTACAGGTTTTTTTGGTCACGAACTAAGTATATTATTCACTTTTAAAAGACTATATACTGCAGTTTCCTATAGCTGTAAGAGATTCTTATCAAAATTAATTTTGTGTCAACTCTTTTATAAAGCAAAAATCTACATGAGTTTGTTTTTTACATAATGGCAGACCAGGTTTTTAAAAGCCTGAGTTATAAATTATAAAAGTATCTACACCTCCCATCTCAAATAATCATTGATAAATTTTTACATGCCTAGGTTATATATCAAATATTATTAATAAAAAATCTGGTAATATACAAATCTAAGAAAAACATGGGTTCAAATTTCAACTCTACTACTTACTAAATAACTTTGTCAAGTTATAAATCTTCTCTAATTTTTCCATTCTTAAATTTAAATAAAGGACTAAAAAGATAATCAGCATGTATATATATATATATAGAAGTCAGTAAATACTGATTCAATATGACAGACTAATAATGAACCAATTGCCTGCATTCCACTTTCAAAACCAAGGAATATTTTTATAGATGTTAGCTTTTTAAATCACCTTAAAATTGGTTTCAACTGTAGTACCTATTAATGAAAGTAAGTCTGTTCAAGTAACAGATACATATAAAAAGCTTAGCCCAATGGCTAGCATCCAATAAAAAAAAATGTACATCCTGACATAAGGATGTTCTAATATCCTGATGTCTTTGAAAGGAAGAATGGTAACATATGTTGAAAATCTAAGCAAAAATAATTTCTCAATTAACTGATGCTTTTTACATTTTAATCCCAATAAGAAACATACAGATGGGGCGCCTGGGTAATTCAATCAGCTCAGGTAATCATTTCAGGGTCATGAGATGAAGGCCCTGTGTAGAGGGCTCCAACTGGGCATGGAACCTGCTTAAGATTCTCTCCCTCTGCTCCTCTCCCCTCTCAAAAACCAACCAAATAAACAAAAGAAACATACAGAATATCAGCTCTAAGTTCCAAAAAGATCTTTCCAGAATTCTCAACTTCAACTTACCAGGTTTGGTTAGAATTCTCAGCATTTTTCTCCTGATTAGAGACTACCTTGCAAATCACTGGCTCTAAAGATATATTCTTATGTTACCACAATTCAGAATGATAGTTTTCAGATGTTTGTATTTTACAAGTAGATTTTTATCTGACTGATTATTATTTGCAGAAAATTCTGCTTTAGAACTTACAAATAGTTTGCACAAACAAATGTGGCATGGTTGCTGAATTTTATATGTACTAGTCTTTAGTTTATGGGTGATGGACATTAAAGAGGGCATGTGATGTAATGAGCACTGGGTATTATATAAGACTGACGAATCACAGGCCTGCACCTCTGAAACCAATAATACATTACATGTTAATTAACTGAATTTAAATAAATAAACAAACAAACAAACTCCAGGCAAGGGGCAAAAAAGAGTCTTTAGTTAGTTTTACAAATATTTGTGAGCATTCACTAACCATACTAAACAGCTAAGAACATATTATACACACTGAGCTTACTGCAATGAGAAGCTGAACACTTAAGTTGGTATGTATCAATTAGGCCATTTATAGTCATTCAGGTAAACAGGTTCTGAAGTTCACAGAAATGGTCAACAAAGGAAAGAAAAGAGATTTCAATATTTTTGCAGTTGTGTTCTAGATAATAGTTTCAGAAGAAGACAGTGAGAGAATTCATCACCAATAGATCTGATCTAAAGAACTGCTAAAGGAATGTCTCAGGTACAAGGGAAATTATACTAGAAAGAGACCTGTAACATCAAGAATGAAAAACAAGAGAAATTTATTTACTGAGCACCCTTATACCTATCTCCACAATAAATTCTGAGGAGATAACAGAACAATAACAGTAACATAACCAAACACCATCAACAAAAAATACAAGTATTAAGATATAGCATCTATGCCTTAGATATTTAAAACAGTGTTGTCAAACCAAGACTATTACATGAAATAGTTAACGTCCACACAAGTTAGGGAAAATGCATGTGAACATATTACCTATTTGCTATTTCCCACATGCAGGATTAACATTCATAATCAATGACAATTCTCTTTCCCACTGAGGCCAGATACGGCTCAAGAACCTTTCTCAACATTGTGCTCTATGGAGTCATAGCCAGTTGCCTTGAGTTAGCAGGTGGGATGCAACCCATTCACCACCACCCCCTTCAATCCATGTTCTTGACCCAGCTTAAGTTCAGAAAAAGGAGAAACTGCCATATGTATTAGAGTGGTTGAGAAATATTTCAAAGAGGTGGGTAATTCTAGCTGGATCCTGGAGGACTGATTGCATTTGAGCAGACTAGGTAAGTAGAAAAGACGCAGGAAGAGTGAGCTCAAAGGCCCCACATAACCTGGTAGAGGTCAAGTAAGGTGAGTCACCTGACCAGAATAGGTACGTGAAAAGGTCAAATTAATGTTAGTCTTTAATTTTATTTATTTATTTAAAGATGTTATTTATTTATATGAGAGAGATCGCGCGTAAGCACGAACGGGGGGAGGGGCAGGGGGAGAAGCAGACTCCCCACCGATCAGGGAGCCCAACGTAGGATTGGATCCCAGGACCTTGGGGTCATGACCTGAGCCAAAGGCAGGTCTTAACCGACTGAGCCACACAGGCGCCCTGCCCTGTTAAGTCTTTACTTTTAAACAATTGTTATTTTGTAAGTTTTCAGGGTTATCATGTACAATTGTGCATGTTGTTCATTACGGAGGAAAAAAGGAAAAAAAACCCTAATGGGCAGTGGCAGCTAAAAGCTCTATACATCCAAGCAGTGCATCCTGGTGTGGTACTGCATCCACAGGAAGAAGGTACAGCTTTTCCAAATATGCACAAAAGTATCATATGGGCTAGCAGTAGCCCTGCAAAAAATAAATGCTTATTGTAGAGAAATTCAAAATCACATCCGGTTCTAATGAAGAAGAAAATAAAGATCGCCTAAAATCCATCAGCCAACGTAATATCTCAACGTTTTATTTTTTTCCTCCATTCTTATGCATACAAATACGCTTACTTTTTTCTTACAAAAATGGGATCATCATTGATTTCTGCTATGTAGCTTCAATTATTTCACTAGTTAATTATGTATTATAAGCAGCTTCTCAGGTGCTAATATTTTATATATAATATTTTTACTATTTAACTACTATTCTGCTCACAGATGTATAATGTTAACTTCTCCATTACTGTTGGACATTCAGTCTTAGATTTCTAACTCTAAATAAAACTGGGGTGTAAAAATACAGTAATTGATCATTAGATTTAAAAATCATTTATGAATTTTATGTAATGTTAATTTCACTTGGAGGAATGAGGTTAAATAATTTTCAAAAGGGAAAATAAATCAGTATATTTCACCTCTAGTACTTAAATAATTTAAACTTACATATTTATTATATTTATATAAACTTGTATTTAAATGATTTAAAGTTTCATTATCATTCATAATATTTTAAATTTAAATACAATTAAAAATAAACTTCTGCTTTCAAGAAAGTCCATTATCATAACATTTTATCCCAACAACTTCATAAAAGCAGTATCTACCTATATGGAATACAGAGTCAATAATCCCAAGTAATAAATATATATAAGTATTCTATTAGTATCTTCAGCTGAAAGAAAACGCAACATGAGTATATTTTTCCTGAGAAAAGCAAATTTTCAATAACTCAGAAACCGATTTTTCAATTCTTCAAGTATTAACATCTTTTGATCCTTTTTTCTTCCCTGTGATGGTCTCCTATGTAACTACCCTGATAATCTAGCAAGAAACAAAAAAACTAAGGTGTGACTTTAAGCAGGTGAGTACCTAATAGTGCTAGGAAATAAAACTCCTAAAATTCTTTCTTTGTTTAATGAATAAAAATAAACTACTCAGTCTAGAATTCAAGATTCTTGCTCAAATCAAATGATTTGCCATTTCCTAATGACGTCTTTGCCCTTCCCAGCACTTAAATCTTTGATCATATTATTTGCCTAAGTAAACTGACCTTCTCATAAATTCTACTTCTGAGGAAATATGAAACACAATGCGCCAAGCACTGTGGTAAGTGCTTTACATGAATTACAACTTAACTATAAAACAACTTAGATGAGATCATTGAGGCTGAGAGAAGTTAGGTAGATCACACAGTACACCCTCCCTGCTAGGAAAAGGAAGATTTGAAACCAAGCAGCCAGAGTTCATTGCCCAAATTTTCACTCTCAATCTCTAAACAATGAAACAAGATTCTACAGTATTCTCCTACTCCTTAATTGGCACCATGATTGGAAAGGAGGCTGCAAAGGGGTGAGGATTTAAGTAAAATGAATACTGACCCTCAATGATTGGCTACTATTTGCCAGGTGCTGCGCCTTTTCATCTATTTATAATCACATTAAATTCTCACAATATTCACAAAAAGAAAAATATTAGAGTGCACACATCAGGAAGATAAAAACTAAATGCCATTTTTCACCTAGCAAACACAGGTTAAAATGAATGATAATGTTTCCAGTGTTGGCAATGGTGTGTGGAATCAGGTACCCTTATATCCTACTGACAAGAGCAGAAAATAATACAAGTTTTCCAAAGGGCAATGGGAAAATGTTCAAATTCTCAAAAATACACATAAAGCCTTTGACCTAATGGTTCTACTTCTCTGGATTTATCTCAGTGATATATTCACAAGATATTAATCACTCTATTGTATTTAATACAAAACAAAAAACTGGGGAAAACTAAATGCCCAATAATGGCAAACTATGAAATAAAATATAATATCCATACAACAGAAAACCATACAGCAATTAAAATTATGATGTAGTTGTATATGTCCATGAAAATGTTCTTTTGGCATATTAAGTTTTAAAAAAGAGCATATTACAGAATCATATGTCAGAGTTGCTAAAAAAAAAGTTTTATACATACGTATGTAGAGTGTCAGTACATATGTGTGTATATCTGTGTAAAACTGGAAAGTTATAAACCAAAATGTCAACAGTAGTCAACAGTGGGATTCTAAGCGATGTTTATGTTCATTCTAATTCTCTTATGTGTTTTCTAAACTTTCTTCCATGAAAACACATTACCGTCAGTCCAGTTAAAAAAGTAAGTATTAACAAAAAATCCTTACAGCAACTCTGTGGTGTAATACATTATCCTCATTTTGTAAATAATGGCTCTGCCGCTTACGGCAAGAAAGTAACTTGCTAAAATGGCCAAAATTGTTCTATCTGAATCCAAAGCTCATACTTTTTCTTTTACAATGGAAACACTACCTGCTGTTTTAGATAAAATAAGGCTAAATCTATATTTAGCCCACACTTTTCCTGTTCTATACATGCTTGAAAAACTTTCTCATAAATTATCTGTGTACATGCCTGTCAACCTTCAGTGTTTTCTTTAAAAACTCAAGTCTACGATTTTGTTCATTTTTATACCATCTACGGTGTTTAATACTAATAGAATCTTCCTAAATTCAGTACATGATTATATAAGATACAGATGAATTCAATTCTCAATAGAGAATGTGAACCTGGAATAGAGATAACAAACATATTTATGACCACAATGCACAAGACAAATGGAAATGGTGAACCTTTCAATAATTGATCCAAATTGGTCCAAGTTCTGCCACATTCCCTTCCTTCCCACTTTGTCTATATTAGTTTTGGTTTCTATCACTTTACACCAAAATTCTTCCATTACTTTTCTCCCTAACAATGTCTTCATACTCCACGTTGATGTTTCTGTTTATAACATACAATATCTAATAATTTTCCACTATGATCCAAAGTGTACCTCTCCTCAGACCCGTTCATTATCGTCTCCATGATTTTGCTCAGACATTTACCTACCTAAAACGGTCTTCTCTTCCTCACTATACCCTCGAATTCTAAATATTTATTGTGCAAGAACCAAACTCCCATTTTTCCTATGTTCATAATAATTTCATACATCTCTAAACTTATAGTCAGTCCTTGACATTCAATGGATGACTTCTAGGAACTCTAAAATAGCCTTAGTTATGAAAGCAATAATGTATGTAAAGTGCTTAGTAGATTATACTTAGCATATACTACTAATTATTATCAATATCATTATTACTATGCAGACACTCCGTGAGCATTGCTCAATACGTTATAATCAGAAGGAAAGAAAGCCACTTGAGATACAATGCTGAAAAGTCGGCAGGCCTCATTTACCAGCTAAGCAAAAGGACTCCCGCACTTCATCCTCACAGAGCCTATGCTTTAACATCATGCCAGAATAAAATTACAAAATCTCACATGCAATAGGCCATATAAGCCCTATTTGAATAGAAAGAATATTAAATCTGTGGTTACCAACTGCATTGCCTTTATAGAAAATTCTCCATAGTCCAGTACTTAATAGTCAGTAATCATTTGATGTGGCTTCTATGTATGTATCCATTGCTCAGGCTAATAACTTAAGGTGACAAAAGGTTACCAGATGAAGCTTTTTTTTTTAAGGTTTTACTTATTTATTTGACAGCAAGAGAGAGTACAAGCAGAGGGAGTAGTAGGCAAGGGGAGAGGGAGAAGCAGGCTCCCCACTGAGCAGAGAGCCCACCGTGGGGCTCGATCCCAGGACCCTGGGATCATGACCTGAGCCAAAGGCAGCTGCTTACCCAACTGAGCCACCCAGGCATCCCCACCACATGAAGCTTTTGATAACCTTTCTGATACACATGGATTCTTGGTGTGGAATGGCAATAAAACCTTAACTTTCCCAAAACTACACATTAAAATAAAAGTGTTTTGGTCTTGGAATATGATAAAACAATTTTGTTTACATATCACTAATATTAGCTAATGTTCACAAAATCAGAATTGGATGGTCTCATTAGGAAAAGAAGAAAAGTAAATAACACAACAAAAGATTACAAATGCTACATTAGCCTTCTAAATTTATGAAGGACTTTGAGGGAAGAGAGGGATGGAAGCCGTAGGTAGGAAAGTCCCAGAAATACGCCACGGAGGTGGTGTTGGAGGTTCCTTCTAACAAGGCCACCCCACCACATGGGCTCTCGAATCAGCTCCTCTGGCTTCTTCAACGACCTTCACTTACCTGTTCTTTTTCCCTGCCCTAGACTGCTACTGTGGAACAATCAAAGCTTGAGGTGGTTAATTAAGACCAACAAGTCAAACTGAAAGTAACAATCAAACTTTTATTCACTTACTTGTAATAGTACCAAGAAGGAGCATTTGCTTCCTTAATGGTCTGCTTTTCCCTCAAAGAACAGCATGGGCAAGGATCAGGTGGATGCGGTGCAGGGCAGTGGGAACGGGAGGCTGAAATGGAGGGGAGGGGGACTCATCTCACTGCTGAGGAGCCCCAACAAAAGACTCTTGCCTCTCTATAGACCAGTGGACCATGGGGAGGGAAAGAGGGAAGGACTAGGAATGGAAATGTACTAAATCGCAGTGGAGAAAACTGCCACAGATCCTAATAAGGAAGCCTCTGGATGAAAGCACCTGGCCTGGAAATAGAAATGCTATGGTTGGGTCCGAAAGATCACACAGAGGACCTGGGCCTGGAGTCTGCTTCCTTAGATACCATCTTACTAACTTCTCTGCTTCCCTCAGTCAAAGTGTTTGAAAAACTATATACACACTATGTCTCCACATTCCTACCTCCCATCACATCCCCAAATTACTCTTGCTAAAATCATTAGTGTTTTCCCTGTGTAACCCAATCCATTTTCTTATCCTTCTCTTTATACACTTCTCAAAGCATTTGTTATTGTTGAACACTCTCTCCCACATACATTCACCTCACCTGTCTTCTATGACATGACATTATTCAGGCTTTCCACTTTTTGTCAAACAATGACTCCTCGAGTCTCCTTTGTAGAGTCATGCTCCTTTTTCAGACATCAAAGATTACAGCTCCTCAAGGCTCGTTCCCAGGCCCTCATCTTGTGTGATACTTTCTTCCTAATCTACCATGCCCTCATGCATAGTGTTAATATCAACCTATAGGTAAATGATTTAAAAAAAAAAAAAGTATAGTCTTCAGAGGCTCCAGATCCATTTATCCAGTTGTCTATTTGCTATCTCTATCTGGCTGTCTCAAAAATCCAAAACAAAAAACAAAAACTTATACTCAATGGGTCAAAAAATTCCTCCTTCAGAGATGATGCTTTTCAGTATTTCCTGTTTCAGAAAGAAGTCCCACCATGCACGCTGTTCCTCAAGCCAAAAACCTGCGAGTCCACCTCCTTCCTTTCTCCTCTATGTTACTACCTGTATACTCTGTCACTAAGTCCTATTGATTCTACCTCCTAAGTAAGCCTAGACACTATGTCTCTACCTATATAAACTGCTGCCATCCTAATCCAACTACCATCATTTCTGGCCTAGTCTTGTCCTCATTCCCTTGTAATTATTTTCCCCACGTCCACTGCCATTTCCCTCTTATGCACATACTACAAACAGTCTAATTATGTAAGAATAGATCACATCATTTCCCTGCCTGAAACTCTTTAATGCCTTTCCACTGAAACTATCATGATTTGGTCCCCCTGACTCCATCATTTATTCATTCAAATACTACTGAGCATAATCTTTGGGTCGGATTCTGTGCTGAGTGTCAGGGATTATGAACAGACTGGACTGCACGGAGCTTATAGAAAGGCACAAATCACACACAACTAACACACAAACATATAAATTAGTAACTGTTACATGAATAACATTTCAAAAGTACTATGAAGATACCATACAGAGACCGATGAGATACAATAAAAGGAATACAAGATCTAGTTTAGAAGATCAAGGAATTCTTCCTTCGTCTTATTTCACTGCTATGCCTACTCACTACACGCTTCTTCTTCAGTAGATCTCATGTTTTTTAAAGCTACCAGAATCTGAATACCCCTCCAAATTAGGTGAACTTTGACTCCAAAGTAATCCAAACATGGGAAGACAAGGATTATTCTAGGAACTTCGAGTCAAGAATAAATTAAGGACAAGAATACAAAGATTATTCTAGGTGATAGTAGCAATGATGAACTACAAGTCCAATGGCAGCAATGTTGGTGTTGCCAGTGCCCACATATTAACCATACTGACCCCATGATATAGACCTCTTATCTCCTGTTCATTTTCATAACCTGGTTTTTCAGAGTTCTACTTATTACATATGCTACCCAATAGTCTTGCATAACATATATTTATTTGTTTACTTTCAGTCTTTTCTAATAGAATCTCAGTGAGGACAGTTTACATGTAGACAGGAAGGAATGGCATACGTAAGTCCTGCAGGCTTGAAATATCTCTGTGTGTATGAAAGATTTTTGTTCTCTCTCATTCATATAAAGTGCAAGTACAAATTAAGATTCTTCTAGGAGTTACTTAATCAAAAATGGTTTTATATTTGACCACGTAAAATAAAAAATAACATATTCAATTCATGGGCACTTTCCACCAAATACGTATTAGTAGTATTTGAAGGCCAAAAGGGTTGCCAACAATTCTCTTGAGTTCAGAGTCCAAATCAGGGGTTAGCAAACCCACAGGCCAAATCCAGCCTGCCACCTATTTTTGTACAGCCCATGAGATAGACTAGTTTTTACATTCTTCAATGAGTGGAAAAAAGTCTAACAATATTTCATGATATAAGAAAATTAATGAAGTCCAATTTTTTTTTGTCAATATACAAAGTCTTGTTGGGACACAGCCACACTCACTTCTCTATAGTTTTCTATGGTTGTTTTACTGCCACGATGGTCAGTTGAATTGTTACAACAGAGATCATACGTAGTATTCTCATTGATTTGCATTGCTGCTCAGAGCACAAAAACCACAGTGATGCAATATATAACTTTACAGAATTTCAAGGGCTTCATGAATTGTAATGTAATATTTAATTTTTGTTTTAATACCAGTATACTCTAATCATGTCAAAACAAGAAAAGAAGAGAAAAGGGGACTTCAAATGACATACTTCTAAAGCACCGGGGAGTGTACATTGTTTTATCAAATTAAATAGCAATGCATTGTATTTATTATACAATGACACTACAGCTGTGCTCAAAGAATACATGCTGACATTCCCAAACTAAGAAGTCTTCACAATATTTCCAACTCAAGGGAAAACAACAGTCAGAAAACTTAGAAAATTTAAAATGGAATATCTCATCACAGCAGAATTTCTTCACAAAAATATAAAATGAGTTTGAGTTGTATATTTGTCAGCCAATCAATGAAAGCCATTCAACAATGATGAGTTAATTAAATCATGTTTGACAGCCAGCAACCAAAGGAATGTGTCCAGAGAAAATAAACTTGTTTAAAGCGATTAGCCTTTCAGCATGAGCAGTAACTCAAAAAGTTGAGGCCGTAGGGAGTATCATCACTAGTCAAAGACCCGTCAAACAATTTGGGGTGGTTTTCCTCAGCTCCTGATGAATCCACAGATACTAGTGATACTACTTAGTTGTCTGAGTCAGTGCTTCTCTTATTTGAAGTACCTGAAGAATTAGCCTTTGTTAATAGTCTATGCAGAATGTGAAAATAATTTCAAGAAAACTGAAAACACTAACTCAGTACAACCTGATGTGAAATAGACTGAAGTATGTTACATATCATGGTGGTTAAAAACATGTGTAGGACAGAAAGGCTTAGTTAGACAAATTTATAAAGCTTGTGAAAATATAAGCAATGTGTGAACATTTAAAGCCTATGATTATTCACTGTATTATTCAGCAGCAAATATTTTGTGAAAATATTTGAATGTGTCATGTGTTATTGAAGCAGTCATGTCAACAGTGAACCTCATTTATTCTTGTGGCTTTTTCCATCGTCCATTTTGTAAATTTTTGACAAAAACAAAAGCTGAATACCCAGATTGCTCTAATACACAGCACTTTGATAACTGAACAGTGGTAAAGTTGTGAGTTTTTGGAAAAAGGGCAAGATTGAAACTTTTCTAAAAGAAAAGAACTGCCCTCAACCATTTTTAGTGAACACTGGACAGCTTCAGAAATTAGATTTAGATGTAGACTTGGTAATGTTTCTTAATTAATTCAGCCAAAAATTACAAGGTAAACAGTGCTTACACACAAAACTTACACTGCAATAAAGTCATCATGGTCACAGCTGATGTTGTTTGGGTCACAAAATAATGTCAGCCTGCTTTATACACTTCCCATTTGTCAAAAGTTAAAAAGAAGATCTCCATTTCCATACACCTTTCAAGGAGTATGTTATCCAAGCTCAAACTACAATTCCAGTAGCATTTTCCAACCTTGATGTAAGTGCAAAGAAAATTTTTGTACTTCCAAACCCATTTAACTGTGCAACTGAGAAGCTTCCGCTCAGGAGTGATTAGCCTGTAATATAATAAACTAAAAGGCAACTATCAAGAAAAGAATCTAACAATTTCATAAATGCCTTCCAAGCAATACTGTGTTCAATTAAAATCATATGTTCATGGATTGTGATCGGTATTTAGCAGTACCTATCGACATGAAAAACATTTCAAAGATGAACTATTTAAAATCTCATTACAAATTAGCAATAACAGATGAAACTTTGCAATCAATTCTGATGACAGAGATCACTAACTCTGAACCCCAATTAAGTGAAATGCTATCACCCCAAAATAATTCCATTTTTCTCATTTATGCATTTGTATAACAAAAAACTGTGCTAAATAATGACCTTTGAATTTTGTCAATAAAAATTGTAGACATTAATTTTCTCTCATTATATAAATATTTACATAATACCCTCAATTTTGCGTCTTAGCCCACAAAGCCTAAAATTTTAGGCCTTGACAGAAAAAATACCCCAGCTAAATCATTTCAATTCTATTTGTACTTAAGCTGATAATCCATATGAGATTTTTTCACTTTGGGAAATTTAGGGATAGGTAGACAAAGGTAAATGGAGATTTCTTGTTTTCCTATTATTTTGATAATTTCAGGACAATCATCAACAGAGTCATTGACAATACCGACAGTATTTCAGAACCTAAACTGCAAATGGTAGGCAAATTAAGAAAAGGAAGATGCAACAAAATACAAAGAAGAGCTAAATCAGAAACCTGAGAACTTAGTCAACTTCTCCCATCCACTTTTACTCTACTTAACATATCAAAAAGATAAGAATTTTCTTTATATATAATAACATGTTAGCTGAAAAACTAAAGAAAATGGCTACCAAAAGTATTGAAACAAAAAAACAAAAGAAATAACTATAAGACCAATACTAAAAGACAGAAACTTGTCTTCCAAGACATCAATTCATCTCTTTCTAAAATGAGAGTTTGACAAAGAAGGAGTAACATGACAAAAGATAGATGTTAATTATTCCATCTAAAGACTAACCTTGGCATAATCAGAAAGAAACATTCTAGTACACTGGAGAAAAATGGCTTTTTCTTCATTAATTAAAGATAATTTAGCATAACGTTGAATAATCAGTTTTACAGGCAGTGAATTTTTATAAAACAAGACTATATGAAATTGTAAACACACTCTCAGTACTTCAGAATATCTTCCAAATTCATACATTAAACATTAAAAAACAATGTTTAAAACTCATGCCTTATAGGGATTTATTTGTTATAGAGCAAGGAATAGAATTATAAAAAGACAATATAATATTGTTTCAGGTTTCAAATGGGGCAACAGTGAAGAAGCATTCTGAATGTTTCAAATGTTATTTTATAGGGTCACAACTATTTAAGACTTTTAACATGTAAATCTGTATGGTATTATCCCTGTAAAAACAGCAACAGTATAGCTCTTTGCAAAGTGATATGAAAACAAAGTAACCAACCATGTATGCTCTTTTCTGCCTAATAGTTCTGGCTTATTTCTGACATCCTAGCAGAATTATTAACATCATCTCCTTTCACTTTTAAAGTGTCAAAGTCAGGACAATATATTAAATGGTCACCCTTTATATAAAGGAACGCCAAGCTTAAACATATCATAAAAGCATAATACACACCAAGCAAACATGGTCCAACCTAACTACCATGTAAAAGAGAGAGTAAGAGATTGGTGGGGGGAACCTGGGACAAGATAGAGTGAAAGATGGAATATGAAGAAATGGCCCAGCTTTCTTCTTAATCGATTAGTTTACCTAAAAGACTATTACCACTGCTTAACTCAAAGACAGTAGGCTTTGGGTAACACTTGTTTAATTTGGTGATGCTTGCCAACACAATCATATCTTTAAGAGACTGGTATTTTTATAGAAGTTCTCAACAAATCATATCAATGTAATACATGTTATGAATGCCTGGAGTTCCCATTATATAAAATAGGCCTTAGCACCAATGTTCATGTTGAAAAGCCATAGTGATAAAATGGGAAATAATTTATTCTTAAATTCCATATTTTATTAAGATTTGTACAGCAGAACAAAATGTAATAGTGGACTTACAGAATCTTAATTTTGAATCCTCAACCAGTAATTAAAAGATACTTAACTTGAAACTCCACAAGAATATGAATTTCTGTGTGTGTGTAAATAAAGACCTTTTGGGGTACAAAATGTATATTACTTAGACTGGGGAGATACATTGATTACTACTTTGGATATTTATATTAAATGGAGCATACCAGTTTTAACTGTATTAACTCTCCATTAATAAAAACTATCTGGACAAGTAAAACAAGGTTCCAGGTTAATAAATTATATATAAAGAATGAACTAAAACTGACATATTAATTTAGATGGTTAGAAAATATAAACGGAAGCATTATGACATTACAGATAAAAACCTGTATGCTGATTTCTAATATAAGATTAAAAAACACAAGATTATGTTCTTTTTTAACTCTAAGTTCTCAAAAGCTAGTACTCACGGTTATGTAAGAGAATGTCTTTGTTTAGAATATGTGCACTAAAGTATTTATGGGGAACAATGTTTCCAATATACTCACCTTTGGTTCAGAAGAAAAATATATTTATAAATATGTGTGTGGACAGAGAGGGAGGGAGAGCTGATAAAACAAATGTGGGCAAATTATAAACAACTGGTGAATCTGGACAGAGGGTACATGGGAGTTTCTTGTACTATTCTTGAAACTTATCTCCAAGTTGGAAGTTTTATCAAAATACTTAACACAGAAAAGCAACTAATTCTATTAAATTTTGCCAAGTTTTTGTTTTTACTAACTATAATATTTTGTTTGTGAGTAATTTTCTACTTTTTGAAAGCCAATAAATTCTTCTCTTTTACCCAATTACTACTATACTTACATTAATCGAATTTAATTCTGACAAAAACAATAGTAGTCTTAAATAAATTTTTGAAAAATGTAAGATTAAAAACTTCTACACAAAGAATAAACTCCAAGAGAAAAGATGCAAATAAAATGACTATCATAATCTTTTGTTTTTTATTTGCAAGTATAAAACTGAAGAAAAACAAAAGCCTGGAACATAGCATCTGTCATATCAGAATATAAAAAGATGATCCTGGCACAAAATGAAAAAGCTCTAATTCATTTGCAAATCAAGCCTGCCGGTTCCATTTCAAGCTGGCGGTAACTGTCAAGAGTTAACAAGATAATCACTTTCAATCCTGCCTTCAATGGTACATTACACTGTTATTCCATTCAATAAGGCCGTTCTTTGGGGCACTAGATGAATGGTTTTCATTTCTAACTCACACAAAAAGTTGTGCGGGGAAAAATCCACGGGGCTTAAGAAAGAAATCCCTTTATGGGCATTTATCTGCCGGTACTTGCTTTTAGGCAAAATGAGATATTTTGAAACATCAGTGTCCATTCACTTCCTCTATTCCTTTAGGCCCTTAATCCTTTAAAAAAAAATTGGCATATGAGAAAAGTGCAAAACCAGTTTCATTTTCTAAATTATCAATGCAAACTAAACAAAAATTCTCTTAAAATTATTCTATGCAAATATAATGCTATTCCACACAGAAGACTAATATTAACCAATCTTCTCCTTATCTCATGATAACTCGTGTGACTTTCTTAGATTACTCACCTATATTTGAGATGAAATGCAGGTGTTTAAAATTTCATATTTTCCTCCTGTTGTACTTATAGTGACAAGAATGCCTAAAAAGGATACATTTTTAAAAACCTTTCCAGATGGTTCCAAATTGAATAAAAATGAGTTTTACCTAAGTGTATCCTTACAACGTATTAACCAAAAAATTATAAAAGTTTTACTATTTCATGGTTTAACTTAATTTTACAAACAAATGTAGCAAAGGCAGTATCTGTTGTTTTTTATAAAAATATGAAACTGTATTAAAATATATATACAGATATATATTTTGCATTCAATCTAAGAAAAACACAAAAGTACAAGGGTTTAAGTGTATCTACTACTAATAGACAATTAGGTCATTTTCAAACTGTAGTTTGAGAGTAAAAGAACATTAAAACCTCTTCCCTGACTCCTTAGGCTGCCCTATACCCACCAATTTCACCCAGTGTCAAAGTGTAAATTTACAAGAACCATCTGTGTATGAATTACAACCTATTATTCAGGTCTATTGTAGCAATAGCAACAATTAATCTTTCCCTACCTACACCCTCAATTCAGAAAATAGTTGCTATATATTTCTATGTAAATCACAATCTCCAGCCAAGACTTTTAATCCTTTTATAATCCCTAATTATCTGGGGTAAACTTGGATTTTTAAAACTCATATGTTTACAAATGTTTAAAGTCCTTCTAAAATCATTACGTTAAAAAAATTCATATTGTATCCAAAGGCGTTAAGAAGTTAGAATATTCATGTTTGTGACTGCAAAGACTACATACTTGAATTTTTAAATTCAGAAGACTCCATGAATTCATACAACACATGAGGATAATCCTTTTATACCAAGGGAGAAAGAAGTCTTCTAACTAGGTACCTTTTCTGCAGCAGCACAAGTTCATCCAATTTTTCCAAGCTCTGGTCTGACTAGTCACTTAGTCTCAAAGAGGAGAAAACTATCCCTATCCTTTAAATAAAAAGTAAAGTAAAACGATACATGGGAAAGTAATTCAGGAAGTTTTATATTATCCAATAGACTTGGTCATGAATATTTAAATTTTAAAACAGAATCTAAACTCAAATTTGTCATTAGGAAAATTATAATGATCTGTATATTTTTAAAAGTCCTTAATAAAATTTGAGCTATATTAGAAAACTCAAAAATTTAAACCATAAACGACCTGTGTTAAGTCCAATTTACAACAAAAGTTTACATGGTATTATAAAAGGACAAATTGAGCAAATTTTATTATTCTAAGTTTTAAAACCTTGGCAACAGATGTGTTAAATACACCAAGTCAATAGTGAGTATTATGGCATGATCAATAAATTATGACTGAAATGCATGATTACCATCTGTAATTGAAAACCAACTGGCAACAACACTAGAAATTCCTAAAGAACTCTGCAAAACACAGGGCTATCTGTGGAACACAATTCTTCTGAGAGCCTACCATTGTGAGGCAATCCTTATACAGGGTGAGGATACTAGGATCACCCTATCATTGGGGTACCCTAACCTTTTGTTGGGTTCCAGGATCACAGTTAACTCAGAAGGTAGAAACGTTTGATTTTTTTAGCTTCAAGCTGCCCTGCTACAGCTCTTTCCCTCATTAGGATCCCTGGGGTTAGCTATAAACAAACACACCAACAGAGACAGCAGGGAGTATGAGGCATCTCCTATACATCAACCACTGGAACAGGGACGAAGAGTGTTTGAGGAACAGCACAAGGATAGCACAAAAGCTTTATGGAGAGTCACACCACTTCCAACAAGCAACCTGGTGTCCTGAATTATGTATGCAGTGACCCCTTACTAACACTGACACCTGACAATAAAATTCTGGTTTGCACAAATACAATTTTTAAATTATAGGAATACCTATTTGCAAAGAGAACCTTTGCTTTTGAAATAAGGTAGCCCAGGCCTTCTACAATCTTTACATATACAAACATCTACTCCAGAAAATGTGTTTCTAACAAATGGAAACTTTATTGTCTCAAGTGAATAAAAATGTAATAAAATATTCAAATTACTATTACCATATAATATAGACAATTTTTTATGTTGGCAAAAATATCTCTATGCATTTCTGAATATGTAACAATGAATTTACACTCTAAAATAATTCCCTTTTATTTTCTTCAGTTAAAAGAAGTTCTTCATAAATTACATTAAAACTCAACAAATGTGTTCTTACTTTATTGTTATTCTTGTTTTGAAATCTTCAAAGTATCCAAAGAAATAAACAAGGTATTTCATGGAGATAACTCCTTAAAAATTAGTAAGAAAAAAAAAAAGAAATGTCTTTACTAAAAATATTAGCATGGTAGTTGGGAAAAATAAATTTCATTACCAAATGAATAAGAAAAAAGGTAGAGAAATTTAATAAGCATGTAGAAACAAGATACTTAAAATGCCTCAAAATTTGAGAATACGATAAAACTTCATCCAAGATGATTCTTGTTTATCATACATGGTAAGCTAATATTAATTGTATTAGTTTATCACAACTATCATAAGGTAAAATAGTGAAATAATTTTCTAAATATCATTTGATAACATATTTGAATATTTTAAACATATCTAAAACATCTGAAATTAATATCCATAATTCATAAAGATCTAAAAAATCAAAGTAATATTTAAAAAAGCAAACAACACAAACAGAACAATAAACAATGGAACTAACTGGCAATTCATCAAGAAAATATAAGTTATCAGTGACTATAAAAAGATGTTCAACCCTAGTAATAATATCTAAGAAATACAGATCAACCTAATAAAATATCTTTTTCCTTTTTTTTTTTTTTTTTTGCCTAGTGGAATTACAAATTTTTCTTTAAGATTATAGCTTCTTTGTAGGTGGTTGTGGGTAAATGAACAGTCTCTTACAGAGCTACTGATGCATAAATAACCAAACCCTTTATAGGATGCAGTCAAGAAACATATACTCTTCGCCCAAATGATCAACTTCTAGACACTAAAGTAAGTAAACAGAAACATAAAACAATTTTGAACAAAGTTTTATACTATGACGTTAATTACATAATGGAATCCTGGTTAAGTCTGAGCTAAGGGCAGCACATTGAGGACTAGGTAAAGAGAAAATAGAGTATGTTCTTATAAGGGAATAAAATGTTCTACTGTCACTAAAAATAATATTTAGGAAAATGATCACAACATCTTTAAAAGAATGTCAACAGTATATACAGTAAGAAGCCAATTTTGTAAAAATACAAACACTGACAAAAAGAGTATGATGGTACTAAAACATAAGTAAGTCTATTGTGAGAGGTGAGGTTATGGGCAACTTATATTACCTTTTTTCCTCTATTCTATAATTCTCAAATTACTTTATAATGAACATATAGTGCTTTTATATTCAGGAAAAATATTAAAGAGAAAAGTTTCTACTTCAGAAGAATAAAATCTCTGCAATCAAAAAATCCTAACCAGAAAAATTAATTCTCTAATATCCCAGATAGGAAAACTTTTACTTAACCCTTCCAAATTTATGTACACTGACGTCAGCAGAAAAATCTATGCTTAGAAAGTACTGAAACATTTATCAAATAAAAGTCTCTTAGGGATGGAGAAGTAAAATGATTCTCAGCCAAAATTTTGAGCCCTTCATTTCTAAAGGTATCAAATCATTATTCTGAATGAAAGATAAATGCCTGGGAGGCTATATTCTCAATTTTTAAAACAAAAGAGAAAATCTAATGTGATTAATAAATGTTCCTTCAAGAACTTCATGCATTTTTAAACTATTAGCAATAGACACATAAATTAAATTTTTAGTATAAAAACTCTCTCAAGTCACAGTATCTTTATTTTAAAGGTTTTGTGTTAATGCAATTTTAAGACTGAAGTTAAGAGTACTTCTAATAATAGTGAAGGAACGAATGATGGAACAAAACTTCCAACATATAAAAATTATAAAAACTGAATAACATAGTAAAGAATCTATTTAAAAAACACTAGACAAAATCCAAAAAGCCACAAGAACAGTTTAATCTTCCCAATTTCACTTGAAATGAAAAGAATTGCCATTTTGCGGCTATCTGGTGTGAAGACACTCCCTAACCATCATACCTATGGCTGCAGAAACATAATGGCAGAAAACCACCACCTTGTCAGCTCATGGTGCTAGGATCAGAATTCAGGACTGAAAGAGCACAGGAAATTTAAATGGAGAAATGCTAACAGCAGGAGAATCACAGAAAGAATACGACCCAAACCTGAATATAACTTGTGCCAAGTCCCTAGCCGACAATTAAACTATACATACTTAGGGGAATTCTCAGGGAATTCAGCAAAAATGTAGGCAGAGATCAGAGAAAAATGTATACACTTGATGCTTTTTGAAACTGAGTGCATCTCCTAAACATGCGTGCTATGGACTGAATATCTGTGCTCCCCAAAATTCATATGTTCAAACCCTAAACCCAGTGTGACTGCATTTGGAGGTGGGGAACTCGGGAGAGGTAAGTAGGTTTAGATGAGGTCATGAGGGCAGATTCCCCATGATACGATTAGTGCCCTTAGAGAGCAGAGCCCTCCCTCTTTTCACCATGTGAGGATACAGGAAGAAGGTAGCCATCTGCAAACCACGAAAAAAGCCCTCCCTATTCACCAACCATGCTGGCACCTTGATCTCATACTTCCCAGCCTTTAGAACTATGAGAAATGAATGTTTGTTTTTTACGCCATCTAGTCAGTAGAATTCTGTTATGTCAGCTGGAACTAACTAAGACTAAGACTAACTGTATCTCTGGTGGCAGAAAATTGATGTAAAATGGACTTGAAGTGTTCTATGTATAAATTATAAAACTGGAAGAGCAGCTGAAAATTAGGGAATCATCTATAGAAGAAAAGCAGACAGAGTAAGCTCTATCGCAACCTAAATTCTTGGCTGGCAACCAAGGAAAAAATAGGAACAGAACAGACCACTCCAAGGAACCAGTCTCAAAAAGCAGCAGTGAGAAACTAAAACAGTATACAGAGGTATCAGATACTGCCTACAATCAGAGCAAGGAAGTCCGCAGTTTAAGATGAGAAAAGGACAAAAACAAAACAACAGAAGATAAAGCAATACTCCTCAAAAGAACACAACTGCTCTAGAGTGGTTAAAATGTTCAATTTTTAAGTAAAAAATACTAGATGTGCAAATAAACAATAAAGTGTGGACCATATAAGAAAAAGGTGAACAGAAACTATGAGTAAATCAGATATTACTTTTAGCAGGCAGAGATTTCTTGACAGCTATCACAAACTGTTGAAATATTGAAGAAAAAATATGTCAATGAATGAACAGATAGGAAATCTCAGCAGAGGTATGGAAACTATTTTTTTAAATAAAATTCTAAAGCTGAAAGTAAAATATTCAAATAAAAAAATCACTAAAAGGGATCAAAATAAGAGAAAAAAACAGCAAAACAAAGATCAGTGAGGTTAATGATACATGAATATAAAGTTACCCAATCTGGAATACAAGGAGAAAAAAAATTAAGGAAAACGAACAGGACCTCAAGAGATCTGTGAGACAACAGCAAGTGGTCCAGTATATGAGTAAGTGGATACCAGGAGGAAAGGAGGAAATGAACAATATATTTTAAAATAATGCCCCCAAAGTTCCCCAATTTGGTGAAAAACATTGACTTACATAGGCAAAAAGCTCACTGGACAACAAGTGAAATAAACATAAAGAAAACCACCCCCGCATGCATGACAATAAAACTGCTAAAAGCCAAAGATAAAGAGAAAACAGTAAAGAGGCCAGAGAACAAAAATAAATTATATAAAGGAAGGATTATAAGGTTATGGCTAACTTTACATCAGAAACTATGAAAGCCAGAAGACACTGAAACAACATTTGAAATTAAAGAAAAACTTGTTAGCCAAGAACTGCATACAGAGGAAAGTTATAATTCAAAATTGAAGATGAAATAAATATACTACTGCTTGGAATAAGCAGAATGATAAGTTAAAGTAGAATAGAATAAGTTAAAGATGTGCTTTAATGGGACAAATTAAAGATGTAATTTCTAGTGTAACAACTAAAACTAATACAAGGAAATACAGTTTTCAAAACAATAAAGAAATTTAAATTAAATACTAAAAATTATTTGAGTAATAAGAAAGAAGAAGGTAACTAACTCGAGAAGATAGATACACCCCTATGTTTATTGTAGCATTTACAATAGCCAAGATATGGAAGCAACCCAAGTGTTCATCAATAGATGAATGGATAAAGATGTGATGTGTGTGTGTGTATATATATACATACATACAAAATAATTTTACACAGCCACAAAAAGGAATAAGATCTTGCTATTTGCAAAAACACGGATGGACCTAGAGAGTATAATGCTAAGTGAAATAAATAAGACAAAGGCAAATACCATATGATTTCATTCATACACAGAATTTAAGAAACAAATGAACAAAGAAAAAAGAAACAAACCAAGAAACAAACTCTGTTTTCTTTTTTTTTTTTTTTTAAAGATTTTATTTATTCATTTGGAGAGAGAGAGAGAAACAGGGAGAGAGCGCACAAACAGGGGGAGAGGCAGAGGGAGAGGGAGAAGCAGACTCCTGGATGAGCACGGAGCCCGATGTGGGGCCTGATCCCAGGACCTGGAGATCATGAACTGAACTGAAGGCAGATGCTTAACCATCTGAGCCACTCGGGTGCCCCAAAACAGACTCTTAAATAAAGAGAACAAACTGGTGGTTATTGCCAAAGGGGAGGTAGGTGTGGGTGGGGGAAAAAAAAAAGAGAAAAAAATATATGTTATAATTAAAACAAATCTAAGGAAAATGACAGAGATAAATACAACCATATCAAAAATTACATTAGGTAAAAATGGACTAAACCATTCAATTAAAAGTCACAGTCAGAATGTATTTTTTAAAAAGACCCAGCTATAGGCTGTCTAAAAGAACCTCAAATTTAATATAAGGAACAGAGACTGAATGGAAAAACTAGAAAAAGATGTACTATGCAACTTGTAAGAATAAAAAAGCTAGAATAGATAGGTTAATATTATTTAAAACAGACTTCAGGAAAACAAGCATTACTACAGATGAAAAATGGACAGATCATAATGATAAAAGGGTTAGTACAGAAAAATACCATAACAATTACAACTACATATATGCCTCACAATAGAGTTTAAAAACTATCAAACAAAAGAAGGCAGAATTAAAAGTAGAAAGAGATAAATTCAGAATCTTCAGTGGAGAACCTGACATAGTATTAAATTAATACATATTATTTAAATACATATTAATTAAACTAACTAAAATTAATACTCATAGAGAAGACCTGAACAATAGCACCACCACCTTAACCCAACTGATATTAATATAGCACTACACCCAACAACTACAATATACTCATTGTTATCTGATTAACTATAGAACAATAAAAAAATCTAAAAAGATTCAAAAGATGAGTCTTATGAAGTATACTTTCTGAATACAACAAAATTAAATTAAAATTCATCAACAAAACAACTATAAAAGACCAAAATATCTAATTAAAAACAGTGCTAACAGAAAATTTATAGCCTTCAATGTTTTTATTAGAAAAAGAGATCTAGTTTTAGTGATCAAAATTTCCTCCTTAAGCTAGAAAAATAAGATCAAACTAAAGTGAATAGAAAGCAGAAGAAAAAAATGAGAGCAATAATGAAATGAAATAGAAAACAAATGAACTACAGAGAAATGAGCTTCTGTGTTTTTCAAAGAACAAAAGCTATGAATTTTGATAAATCAACTGTGAAAATCATTTACTTAATGGCACAGTAATCATACCATGATGTTTAGATTATATATTGGTAATATATAGAGATTAATAAGACAGAATGCAGAGACCAGAAAAGGACTCACATATATGAGAAATGGACTTTTTCTACAATATCAAGGTATCAGTGGAATTCAATCAAGAAAGAAGGTCCTGTACATGAAAAAATGCTCAACATTACTCATCATCAGGGAAATACAAATCAAAACCACAATGGGATACCACCTCACGCTGGTCAGAATGGCTAAAATTAACAACACAGGAAATGACAGATGTTGGCATGGTTGGAGAGAAAGGGGAATCCTCTTACCCTGCTGGTGGGAATGCAAACGGGTACAGCCACTCTGGAAAACAGTATGGAGGGTCCTCAAAAGTTAAAAGTAGAACTACCCTATGACCCAGCAATTACACTTCCAGGTATTTATCCAAAAAATAAAAAAATAATGATTTGAAGGGGCACATGCACCCCAATGTTTATAGCAGCACTATCAGTAACAGCCAAATTATGGAAAGAGCCCAAATGTCCATCAACTGATGAATGATAAATTAGATGTGCTATAAATATATATATACACATATATATGTTATATATACACACACACACACATATATATATATACACATATATATATACACACACACACAAAATGGGTACTGGGTTATTACTTAGTCCTGAATGATAAATTAGATGTGCCATATATATATATATACATATATATACATATATATATATGTATATATATGTATATATATGTATATATGTGTATATATGTGTATATATGTATATATATGTATATATATACACACACACATATATATATGTATATACACACACACACACACACATATATATATATACATACACACACACAAAATGGGTACTGGGTTATTACTTAGTCATCAAAAAGAATGAAATCTTGCCATTTGCAATGACGTGGATGGAATAGAGTGTATTACGCTAAGTGAAATAAGTCAGTCAGAGAAAGAAAAATACCATATGATTTCACTTGTATGTGGAATTTAAGAAACAAAACAGTTGAACCTAGGAGAAAGGAAGGAAAAATAAAATTAGATAAAAATAGAGAGGGAGGCAACCCATAAGAGACTCTTGACTATAGAGAACAAACTGAGGGTTGCTGGAGGGGAGGTGAGTGGGGGATGGGCTAAATAGATGATGGGTATTAAGGAGGGCATTTGTTGTGATGAGCACTGGGTGTTATATGTAAGTGATGAATCCCCAAATTTGACTCCTGAAACTAATACTACACTATACATTAACTAACTTGAATTTAAATAAAATCCTGGAAGAAAAAAATAAAATAAGTAAGTAGAAAGACAAAGAGAGAGAGAAAGGGAGAAAGAAAGACCGTCTGTTCAGGAATGATGGGCTACCTGTATGGAAAGACCCTCCCCGGCCCCCCCAAAAAGGAACATCAAGCCTACGTCACTTTATAAGTCAAAATAAATCATGGATATAAATGTAAAAAATAAGCCTATATAGAACTACTAGAAGAAGATCTTTGTGACCTTGAGGTAGACAAGGTTTAAGCAAACATCAATATTGAAAAATAAACTGGACTTTATCAAAATTTATAGTTTTTACTCATCAAAAAAGTTAAGATTAGAATAAAATTTAAAACAGGCAAAAGATTCTAAGACAGTAAAAGGGAACATATTCTATGCTTCCCCCTGAAACAATCACAAAACAAAATCCCAAACAACAATAACAACAAAACCAAAGTGTTTTTTAAAAAATGGTTTACAAGACACTGGACATCAGGCAACAAAGAACAGTGACTCCTGAGCGACAGGACACAAATGAACAGAGGTTCATCACTACAGATTATAGCACAGGGAGGGAGAACGCAGGTGCAGCCTGGCAACATCCTGATTTGAGGAGTCAGAGCTGAAATTCCACGGAGACTAAGGCAACTAGAATTCATAGGACAGGATACAAGAGAGAAGACAGTAGCACAGAAATAGAACTGTGAAAATCTATTGAGAATTCCCTTTGTATAGTCAGTAAAGTACCAGATAGTGCATGCCTACAAAGAAAGCATAAGAGGCAAAAGAAAATACCGTCCCAAAGAACTGGAGATCAGAACCTGGTGCTCACACAAAATGGGAAAGAATGCTGTTCCAACAAGCCAGACAGGGAAAATTCATAACTCACAAGGTGTTTATTAGAATATTCATCAAGTTCACACTCGAGTTGTGAGAACAGTTAGCACTAGACTGAGTACTGCTCCAGACCCACCTAACGTTATCATAATAGCAAGACCTAAGAGGACCAAATTGTCTCCAAAGAAGTTAATTGCAACCCAAAGTAAGGTTAAAAATACTTACAGAATTACAAAAATATCCAGACAAATCTAGAATTATGGTTGGAAATTTCAATTTCTTTCTCTTAATATATGATATTACAAGTATAGAAAAAAATCAGGAAGGACGTAATACAGGGACTACATTATCAACCAACTTGACCCAATTGACATTTACAGAACACCCTATAGAAGAACAAGCAAAATACACAGTTTTCAAAATATTCATTAAAATAGCACATACTCTGAGCCATAAAACATCTCAATAAATTTAAAAGGATTCAAATCATCAAAGTATGCTCTTTGGAACAATGAAAGTAAATTAGAAATGACTTACAAAAAGAAACCCCCAAAGAATAAATCAAAGTGAAATTAGAAACTATTTGAACTGAAGGAAAATGAAACCACACACATCAGAACCTGCGGGTGCTCCTAAAGAAGATACACGGCACTGAGTGCTCAGATGAGAAACAGTGAAGGTCGCAAAGCAATGGCCTCGGTTTATACCTTGAAAAACTTAAAAAAAAGAAAAAGGAGCAAATTAAACCCAACATAAACAGGAAAAAAGGAAGTAATATAGTTCAACGTGGAAAGCAATGAAATAGAAAACAGAAAAACTATAGAGGAAATTAATGAACCTAAGAGCTGGTTCTTAGAGAAAATCAATAAAACTGATAAAGCTCTAGCCAGACTGATGAGAGAAAAAGAACAAATTATCAATATCAGGAATAAAAGAAGTATCATCAGTATAGATTCTGAAGATATTAAAAGGATAAAAAGGGAATAGGAACAGCTTTATGCCTATACATTAAATAACTTAGGAGAAATGAACTAATTCCTTGAAAGACAAAACTACCAATGCTCACTCAAGAAGAAACAGATAACCTGAACAATAATATTTCCCTAATTTACTAATTTCTCATTAAAGAAATTTAATTTCTAGTTAAAAACTTTTCTGTAAAGAAAAATCCAGGCTAAATTGTTTCACTCCTGAATTTTATCAAACATTTAAGAAAGGAAGAAAATCAACTCTACACAAACTCTTCCAGAGAATTAAGAAATACTTCCCAACTAATTCTCTGAAGCCAGCATTATCCTGATACAAAATATAGTCAAGGATATTATAAGAAAATAAAACTGAGGACCGATATTCCTCGTGAAAAACAAATGTAAACATTCTAAATATAATTTTAGCAAATTAAATGCAACAATATTTAAGAAGGATAACAGACCATGACCAACTAGAGTTTTCTGTAAGAAATGCAAGTGTTTTATATTTGAAAATAAATGTAATTCACCACATTAACAATTAAATAAGAAAAAAAGATCATCTCAATAGTCACAAAGCATTTTACAAAATCCAACATCTATTACTAAAAAAAACTGTCAGCAAACTAGGACTAGAAGGGTGTATCCTCAACCTGACAAGAGGCATTTACCAAAATTCACCAGCTAACATCACACATAATGGTGAAAAAGATTAAATACTATCTGACTAATATCAGGAACAAGACAAGGATATCCAAACTTTCCACTTCCATTCAATGTTGTATTTGGGGCTCTAGTCTGAGAAGTCAGGCAAGAACAAGAAATAAAAGACATCCAGATTGGAAAGAAGTAAAACTGTCTTATGCAGCAGTAAAATTTCACCTCTGCAGAAAATCTTATGGAATCTAAAAAAAGCAACTAGAATGAAAAGTGAGTTCAATGAGGCTGCACTGCAGGATACAAGGTCAATACACCAAATTCAAGTGTATATCAATGTATTAGCAACAAACGCTCAGAAATTAAATTTTTTATAATATTACATATATATATCATTTGCAGTATCATCACAAATATAAAATACTTCAGGATAAATATGAAAAAAGAAAATGTCAAGAGACCTCTAAACTGTAAGCTACAAAACACTGTTGAGAAAAATCATATAAGAACTCAATAAATGAAAAAATACACCTTGTTAATGGGTCAGAAGACTCACTGTTATTAAGATGTTATTCTCCCCAAATAGATCTACAGATTCAATGTAATCCTAATCAAGATATAAGCAAGGTATTTTGTAGAAACTGACAAAATGATTACAAAATTTGTATGGTAATGGAAAGGACTTAGGATAGCAAAAACAACTCTGAAAAAAGAATAAAGTGTGAAGACTGTGACTACATGATTCCAAGTGTTATAACGCTATAATAAGCAAAACAATGTAGTACTGGCATCAAGAGAGACATGTATTTCAGTGGAACAAACAGAATGGCCAGAAATAGACCTACACATTTATGAACAACAGATTTTACCACAAATATACAAAGGCAATCCAACATAAGACAAGGTGATCTGATCAAAAAAAAATATGCTGACAATATTAAATTTTCAAGATGCAAAAAGAAAAAAAATGAACTTTGATCCATATCTTATGTCATACTCAAAATTTATCTCAAAATAGATCATAGACCTAAATGTAAAACCAGAAACTATAAAACTGGTAGAAGAAAAGAGAAAATCTTCGTGTCTTTGGTTAGGAAAAAATCTCCTAGATCAACACCAAAAGCATGTCCATAAAAGAATAAATTAATAAACAATACTTCCCCCAAATTAAGAACTTCTGGGTGCCTGGGTAGCACAGCCGGTTAAGCATCCGACTCTTGGTTTTGGCTCAGGTCGTGATCTCAGGGTCATGAAATTGAGCCCCAGCTGGGGCTCCAAACTCAGTGCGAAGTCTGCTTAAGACTCTCTCTCCCTCTCCCTCTGCCCCTCCCCTCCACGCTTTCTCTCTAAAAGAAATACGTAAAATCTTTAAAAAAAGATCAAAGACTTCTGTCTTCAAAAGGCACTCCTAGCAGGGCGCCTGGGTGGCTCAGTTGGTTAAGCATCTGCCTTCAGGTCAGGTAACGATCCCAGGGTCCTGGGATTGAGCCCCCCATCAAGCTCCCTCCTCAGCAGAGAGCCTGCTTCTCCCTCTCCCTCTGCCTGACACTCCCCCTGCTTGTGCTCTCTGTGTCAAATAAATAAATAATAAATAAATAAATCTTTAAAAAAAAAAAAAGGCACTCCAAGTGAATGAAAGAAAAGCTACAGCATATACCAGATATAGTACCTGAATCTAGACATATAAAGAACTCTCCAAACTTAACAATAAGGAAACAACCCAACACAAAAATAAGCAAAAGATGTGGACAGATACTTCACTAAGAAATATATATAGGTGGCAAATATGAACACTGAAAACATTCTCAACACCATTAGTTATCAGGGAAATGTAAATTAAAGCCATAATGAGCCACTTCACACCTATTAGAATGTCTAAAATAAAAGACTAACCATATATGTGATATTGATGAGGAATTCCTGGAACACTCACACTGGCAAGACTGTATAATGGTACAAGCACACTGGACAACAGTCTGGCAATTAAGTTAAGCATAAACCTACCACATGATCTAGCCCTTCTACGGCCAAAAAGAAAGTATGTCCATACATGTACACAAATTTTCATAGCAGCTTGTTTTATAATAGCCAAAACTTGAAAACAACATAAATTTTCATCAACAGGTAACTAGGAAACAAACTGTTTCATACACATACAATGGCATACTATTCAGCAATAAAGAAAAATACATGCAACAACACAGATGCAGCTCAGAATAATTATGCTGAAAGAAACCAGGCAAAAGATTATATACCATATGATTACATTTATATAAAGTTCTAGAAAATGTAAACTCATCGACAGTTACACTAAATACCGGTGCCTGTAGGAAAAAGAGCAAACAGAGAGGGAAGAAGTATTATAAAGGAGCCTGACTAATAAGGATTATGAAGGATAGGTTTGCTATCTGGATTGTGGTGATGGTATCACAGTTATATACAAAAATAAAAAAATATCAAGTTGCATACTTTAAGATATGTGCAGTTTACCGTTTATTAATTATACTTCAGTAAAACGTTAAAAATAGGGAAAAATTTGACCAGACTCTACACAAAAGTAAATACACAAATGGCCAATAAACAAAGATAAGATGCTCAACATCATTTGACGTCAGGGAAATGAAAATTAAAACCACAGCAGCATGCATCTACTAATCCATTACAAAGGCTAAAATTAAAAAGAACAATGATATCAATTGTTGGCACGGATCTGGAGAAACTTGAAATCTCATAAATCAGTCATGTAAATGTAAAATAATACAACCCCTTCAGAAAACCATTTGGCAGGTTCTTAAAAGTTAAATCTAAACCTTCTAAACAAGCCAGTCATTCACTTTCCAGGTAAAGAAAATACATGTCCACTTGAAGAACTTTATATGAATGCTCGTAACAGCTTTAGTAATATCCCAAATGGAAAACAACTCAAATATCTATTAACAGATGAGCGTAAAAACAAAATGTGATATATTTATACAAAAGTGCATTATTCTTCATTCAAAGGGAACTACCTGCTGATACACATCCAACTTCATGGATAAATCACAAAATCATAATGCTGAGGGACAAAGCCAACACAAAAGAGTACATGATGTGTACTGTGATTCTACTTATATAAAGTTTTAGAAAATATAAACTAATTTATAGTGAAAGCACATTAGCAGTCATCTAAGGTTGAGGTGGAGGGGAAAATGGACTAAATAACGGCCAGTGAAAAACATTTGTGGTGCTAGAAATAGTCACTGTATTGCGTCAGTGTATACCATGTTGATTTTTAATTAGTCCCCGAGCATTTTTGGCTCTGCAATATTAGCAAAAATAGTTTACTCTCTTGATTTTTCTCAATGAAGTATCACTGGCATTTTTGATGGGAAAATTTCTTTGTTGAATGGGCTGTCTTGTACACTGTTAAGACAAAGAGTATTCCTACGTTTTCTCCCCAACCACTATGATCCTATACATTCCATTATATATTTCCATAAAGGCCCAAATGTGCTAAATGTGCTAAATGAAAGACTAATAAACTTTTATTTATCACATTTGGTACTTTCTATAAAATGATACTGACCAAGAAACAAAATCAGTAACATCTAGATCTGGAAGATGGGTGCATACAAACTAAGAGGTCTTGTCCTTAAAGGACTAATCCATTATCATTTCTACTTTTTACTGACAACCCTCATCAAGTAGAATACTCAGGAAGGTCTAAATAGAAAGAAATCGTTCCTCATTCATTTCCCTCTCCTCATCACTAGTGATACTAACATTACTCAAATAAAAAAAAAGGAAATGTTGTATAACATACACTGCTTCTCATTGCTATAACAGAATATAATTTCTATCTAATTTTAAAACTATATAATAAATAATGATTTGAGCATTGCCAAAAGGATTACGCAGTACATCATGTGGCATGTGTAAAACAGAATGGGAGTTAAACTGAGAGGGAGAGAAGGAGATACTCAGAGAAATCTTTTAAAAATGAACTCTGAATAATCTAGACAAAATATCATCTTCAAAGAAGACATGAATGCTTATTTTTTTTGTTTCTTTTTCATAAAGATAATAAAGAGGAAATGAGAAGTGAATGGGAGACAATAAACAGTATTAACATTTTCAAAAGCAGAGAGAATAAAGCTACCTACCAATGCTATGGAGATTAAAAGTCAATAAGAGAATATTATGCCAATAAAACTGTATACTCACGTAAAACGAATTTGTCAGACAAATTTCTAGAATAAAAATCTTACAGAAACTGATTTAAGATTAAATAGAGAAAAAAACAATAAAAAGAAAGCCTTCATAGTCTTTTAACCATCAAAAAACCTGAGTAAATAGTTTAAAATCCTTCACAATGATAATACTAAGCCTAAGTTGTATTATAGGCTAGTTCTACCAAATATTCAAGGACTATGTCATTTCAATCCTACACGAACTTCCTGAGAAGAGAAACTGATGAACCATTCACCATTACATGTTTTAACTGACTTAAATTTTAGAGCAGTTTTAGGTTCATAGCAAAATTGAGTGGAAGGCACTGTGATTACCCATATATTTCCTTCCCCTACACACACACAGCCTCCCCACTATCAATATCCCCTACTAGTGTTCTCTATTAAATTTACAAGGCTAGTATAACCTTGATACTAAAGTTGGAGAAGGAAAGAACAAGAAAGAAAAATTATAGGCAAATCTCACCCAGGAACAAAGATAAAAGATATTAATAAACAAACAAACCAAACGAATCCAGCAATATATACAAAAAGATAATACACTACGAGTAAGTTGAGTTCATCTCAGGACTGCAAGGACAGATTAATAATAAAGAATCAGTTATTATTCACACGTTCCTATATTAAAAGAAGAAAACTTTAAGACAATTTCAATTAATGTAGAAAAAAATTTTGATAAAACAGATATAAATAAATGATTTCTAAAAAATCTTATCCAATAGGAATAGAAGGAAATCTTGTCAAACAGGAAATCATACCTACCAAAAACCAAAAAGAAAATTATTCTCATTAGAAAAATATTAGAATTCCCATTCAAATTCCAAACAGGACAGATAATGGCAATTAATACAATAGGCACACAAAGAAGATAGACAAAACTTCAACAAAATATTTGCAAGACCTTTAAGAAGAAAAAAATTGTTTTTTTATTGAGACATTTTTATTTTTTATTTTTATTTTATTTTATTTTTTTAAAGATTTTATTTATTCATTTGAGAGAGAGAGAGACAGCCAGCGAGAGAGGGAACACAAGCAGGGGGAGTGGGAGAGGAAGAAGCAGGCTCCCAGTGGAGGAGCCTGATAAGGGGCTCGATCCCAGAACACCAGGATCACGCCCTGAGCCGAAGGCAGACGCTTAACGACTGAGCCACTAAATAAAGATGTATACTATATTCATGGATGGTAAAATATAATTTCTTACAGATTCAAGTTCCCACCAAACAGATCTATAGATTCAATGCAATTCCAAAGTACCATCAAGCGTTTTTGTAGAACCTGACAAACTGATTCTAGCTTTTACATGTAAGAAAAAAGGTCCAAGTAGTACACATAAAAGAAAAAAATTACATATAAGACTTCAAATTATAAAACTACTGTTTATATAAAAACATTGTTAAGAAATTAACAGACAAAGCCATAGACCAGGAAAAAATATTCACAACACATATCTAACAAAGGAATTGAACACGGAATATATAAGAAATTTCAACAACTCAATAATAAAAAGAGAAATAATCTTTTTTTGAAAAACAGATAAAAGGCTTGAACAAATACTTTACAAGGGAAAATATACAAATGGCCAAGTAAGCACAGAAAAAAAAGTGTTTAACATCATTAGTCACCAGAAAAATGCTAGTTAAACTCACAATGAAATACCACTTCAAATCCATTAGAATAGCTGGAATTCAAAGGTCTGTAACACCAAATGTTGGCAAAGAGGTACAACTGAAGCTTCTTGTTGAAACAGAAATTGTTAATGGGCATGTAAACTAAAACAACTGTGCAAAACCATCTGGCAATTAAATATACACCTATCATACAATCCATCTATTCCACTGCTAGGTATTTATGCAAAAAAATGCAAACATAGGTCCCTTCAGAGACATGTACACAAACATTCATAGCTCCTCTCGTCTCAAAAACTGAAAACTCACTGTTAGATATTTACCCAAGAGAGATGAAAATATAAATTCCACAAAGACTTGTACAAGAAAATCCATGGCAGTTTTATTCCTAATAGTTCCAAAGTGAAAACAATGCAAATTATCCTTCAATAGAATGAATTGTGGTACATTCATACAATGAAACAGTAGTCGGCAATAAAAGGAACAAACTACTAATACATGCAACAACATGGATAAATCTCAAAAACATGCTAAGCAAAAGAAGCCAGGTACAAAAAAATACATACTATGTGATACCAATTATATTAAGTTCTTGAACTAATCTATTGTTAATGAAATTAGAATAGTGATTGCTCTGGAGGCTGGGGGAAGGGACTGACTGCAAAGGAGCATAAGGAAATTTTTGAAAGGGATGAGATGTGGAACACAAGTTCTACAAATGAATGTATACGATAAAACTTAACAAATCGCATATGTAAGATCAGTGTGTTTTACTGTATGATTTAACTTATATTTTTAAAATCACATAACAACACTCTTAACTCTGAATTACCAAAAATAACTGAAATGAAGAAGGGTAGACATCACTAAACTCTTTTGACTTATTACTACAGCTAATTATATTAACAAATTTCACAATATGAATTACCTTTTTTTTTTTTTTAAGATTTTATTTATTTGACAGAGACAACCAGCGAGAGAGGGAACACAAGTAGGGGGAGTGGGAGAGGAAGAAGCAGGCTCCTAGCAGAGGAGCCTGATGTGGGGCTCGATCCCAGAACGCTGGGATCACCCCCTGAGCCAAAGGCAGACACTTAACGACTGTGCCACCCAGGCGCCCCTGAATTACCTTTGTATTTCTAGTTTGAACCACTCTTAACTCCTGGTTCATTTTCCTGACTTACTGCCGGATTCTCTGATAAAGTTCTACTTACACTTTTTCCATCAATTGTTTATAAACTCAAGAACATTATTTTATTTTATTTTATTTTTATTTTTTTTAAAAGATTTTATTTATTTATTCGACAGAGATAGAGACAGCCAGCGAGAAAGGGAATTCCACAAGCAGGGGGAGTGGGAGAGGAAGAAGCAGGCTCATAGCGGAGGAGCCTGATGTGGGGCTCGATCCCATAACGCTGGGATCACGCCCTGAGCCGAAGGCAGACGCTTAACCGCTGTGCCACCCAGGCGCCCCAAGAACATTATTTTAAAAAACCATTTCATGTGCACCATATAATAAAGCAAATAATTATGCTAATATTAGGAACACATTCACTGAAGAAGAAAAAAAATATATGTACAAACTAAACCTTAAGTCAAAATTCTGTGATAATAAATTTCAATTTTTTAATTTATTTTATTTTATTTTTTTATTATGTTATGTTAGTTCCCACACACTACAATTTAAAATAATAGTATGAATTCATGATTTAGTATACCGTATTTCATTGATTCTAAGATGTACATTTTGAATATTATTTTAACATTATCTGTCATGAGGATGGATTTGCATTAGATGGTGTCTTAAAATTAATGGCAATGTTTTTTCTTTCTTAGTAGTACACAGAATGACAATTGACCACATCTTAGATCCAAGGAAACACAGAGTGTTCTCAAGTTCTGCCCACTGAACTAAAGAAATGTCACCTCTGTAGCATCATATTTTGATCTCTAAATACCATTCTTGACTAAAAGGAGCCACGGTTATTTGAATAAATGGTTAATTCTAGGCTCTGGAACAAAAAAATTTCAGTCTGAGACCAAAACAAAATGCAAAGAATCATTTAAAAACTAACAGGTTCATGTGTAAAGGACACAGGAGCCAGTTTGAAGAGATTCATACTGAACAAATGTGCTACAATTTGAGCATCAAAAAACAACAAAATAACAATTCTGATTGAAATATGTTGAATAAAATTCCCACGAATCCTTGTGATACTCAAGCAGGAGAAAGCAAAAAGCAAAACAACTGACTATTACTAAGGGGACTATAATACTAACTCTTCATTTTAAAAATTGGTTCTATACTGGAAGTTTCATAAAAACTATCCAATATCTACAGACACTTGATATGTATATCAAAATATAGGCCATCCATGCATAGCAACTTAGCGGGACTTGAGGAGGACATCTGAGAAAGAGTGATTAAAGATTTGTACAAGAAATTTTCAAACCTGTCTCTACTTTCCATTATTTCTAAGAACATACCCAAAATCCAGAACTGGGTGAAGCAAAGGAAAACAGGTTGAAGAGAAGTGAGAAGGGAAACAAGAAACACACGCTGCATCCTTTTGACTAATACCAATTACCCCTTTTTCTTTACCATCAAAACATGCATCATCAACAGACTAAAACAGCTCCAAATAATACTTTCATATTTATACATAATATCTTCAGTTAGAGCCTAAAATGTTACTAGATCTTCACTTACTCAGAATTTACATAATCATTGCTATCACAAGGTGGAGGCTAAACTTCAGTTTCTGATGATCAGTTTAACCTTTAAATCGCCTGATTAAACTCTGTCTTCATTCTTAAAACCTCAAATTAGCAAACAAGCCACAATACAATATATGCTATAGCACAGGTCTTCTGTGAATAGCTGGATCTTCAACTGCTTCAGCTGCAATACAAGCCATTGAGCCTTGGCCAATATAAGCCAATTTGAATAATCAATATGACAACCTTATTTTTCTAATGCAAACAGGATTGCTACAGTAAGGTGTCTCACTGCCACATCACAGTCATGGCCTCTTTTAACCCCTAATTAGATTGAGGCGATTATCCCTGCTCTTCCTTACAAGTGTACAGCTTGGATAAGGGATGACAAAAGCTATCTGCCACTTATTCAGCCTTTGCAGACAGCAGGTTATCCAGGGAGATAGAGAATAAAATCAACAAACAATTGTTATTCATATCATCATCTAAAGTGTTAAGATAGTCACAGTTTCCATACATGCACAGTGAATATAGCCCAGAGCATGAGGTAACTGCAGACTGCTTAAGAACATCAGGGTTACACAGATGGAAATTCATGGTGATGTTGGGGAATTACGTCTAAATCAAATTCATTTGCATAAAAAGAAATGATCAGGGATTTGTCTTTTGTATATATCAAGATTCATGTTTCTCTTCATGAATTCTTTGAAGCTAAATTTTAATGTTGATTTTTCTAAACACATAGCATTTATCATGAAAAGAATGCCAAACTTAATGGTCTGTAGAAACTTAAATGCATTAAGATTCAATTACAATACTCTTAAATATAAAACAGGAAACTTCTTTTCACTATGATACTACATGAGTTCTTGTATTAAATTTAGATGATCAAGAGTTATTTCATTAACTCTGTGGATTCCAAATGTTTTTCTTAACTTTCATAACAATCAATTTCTGAAATCTTGGTCATCACTTCAGACCAATTATTAACAAGAGAACTGTGGTCACAAGAAAATAAGAGAGTAGTTGCAAAGACACCAAACTGACAGTTTCCTAGTAAGTTTAATTACGCTAACTTGAGGACAATATAGAAAGCTGGGCTCACTGATAAGAAAAAACTTTGAGGGGAATATCTGCATCTACTCTGATGATGATAAAATCACAGTGGAAGTAATAAGATAAGGAAATGTTGAAAAGGATTTCGTATCTTTTTCTTTCCACTTGCAAGAGTCAGTAGGTGCCTTTTATAAGGTCATAATCACTTTGCTAAAAGAAAAAGAATGGGAAAGCCACATGTTTATACTGAATTCTGTTTCTGTTTCATATTATTCAATTAATCAATATTGCTGCCTTTAAAGCAGCCAACTAGAAGTATACTCTTTCCAACAACTGAGGTCCCAGTCCCAAACGTCATCAAATGCCACTCCAAGAACAACCAAAACATTTTAAATATATCCACTAGTAGCCACCAAACTGCATCATGAGTATAATTCAGTGATTGCCAACCTGTCTGAGCAGTATAAGATTATCTAAAACCGTGTGCCTTTGTTCCCCTGGCATAGGCTGAAACATGACTTCATTCTTAAAATAGAATACTAACTCAGAATATTGGGCAGGCCTTGAAATCCGAGTCATAATTCACTTTTAAATGTGTCTCCAGAGCACCACAGCTGGATACAGACACCAATGCATGAATTTATTCACATGTATGCATGCACGTGTATATATTTGTGTTTTTACATATTTGCAGTCAACAATTTCATTCTATTCTATTTTATTTATTTTTTTTTTAAGATTTTATTTATTTATTCGACAGAGATAGAGACAGCCAGCGAGACAGGGAACACAAGCAGGGGGAGTGGGAGAGGAAGAAGCAGGCTCATAGCGGAGGAGCCTGATGTGGGGCTCGATCCCATAACACCGGGATCACGCCCTGAGCCGAAGGCAGACGCTTAACCGCTGTGCCACCCAGGCGCCCCAACAATTTCATTTTAAACATCTGATTTTAAGGCAACATGCTTTTCTTAGTATCCCAGATAGTCATTTATTTTTATAAAATGGACTTGGTAAGAAAAAATGAAATCAATTGTCAAAAGATATGGGAATACTTTACTAAATATGATTAAATTTATTAACCTTAGTTTACTTAAACTGAGTGTTAAAATTTGAATTTGTTATGATGTTGTTTCTCTAATCCATTTCTGCTCTTTAAAATATATATAAATATATAACACCTTCCAAAAGTAAACTTAAATCATACACATCTGTAGATTTTAGACTAAAATATTTTAAGAATTTAGTAAACATATGCTGGTAAAATTGCATAAACCCAAACTAGAGGAAACAAAAACATATAGACAGTTGTTTTCAATTACCTTTCTACTCATACAGAGTTAAACCATCAGCGCTAAAATTTAAAAACATTAAAAGGGAAAGTAACAACAAATGACATTTTAGCCAATGGGTAAAGAACAACTTCACTCTTACGGTCTTATTTTAATCCATCTTTCTGTGTGTTATTTTACTATTTTTTCAGTTTTCTTTGTTCTTTTACTCAGAACTTTCTAAGTGCTTAAAAAGTTTACTAGCAACTCTTTATTAAAAGTACAATAAAGAACCAGACCCTTGAATAACTTGAGAAATGCAAAGTGAAAAACTAAATTATAACATATAAAACTATTGATTTTTCAAACTTTCTTCTGCAGCTTAACTTTATACAAAACTCCAATACTGTCAGCATATCTCAATAATATTCCCACTCAAAAGAAATAATGCATTATTGGTTTTTTGCTTGGATTATAACCATGCAGCATACTGTAAATTTAATAACATTAAAGTTGAGGCCAATAAATAAAAGGTCCATGGTCCTTATCCAATTCTGGATTTCTAACTAAAGAGTGGCATCATGGCCACAGGTTAGTCACACATCTGACTAGAGAATTAGAAAATGGTATCTTTGAAAGCAAGTAATTTACTCAGGATGTGGGATTTAATATTTTCAAAGCCATTTTTAGATAAGAATAGTAACTAGTTATTCTCCATCTTTACTACAAATAAACAAGAAATAGGATAGCAGACTTAGGTCAACTACAGAAAAGCGTTTCTAGGGTGTGTTAAGTACTTGAATAGATTGCTAATAGGTTGGAATTCTCTTATGTCAAGGACTTGAAGAGGATACTTTTTAATCTTTCAGGAATGGATTCTCTGAAAGCAGAGTAAAGGACTTGTGACAGTCCTTCTCACCTTGAAATAAAATTCTTAAAACCATGTACTTATGGAATATCCTGCTTTTATATTTGCTTCATTCCTAATTTAAAATTTATCTAAGAGGAGTACATAAATAATGGAATATTCCAGATTTCATTTGGTACAGGGCTAGAAACAATGGAATAATATATGAACAGGGCTCAGTACTACATGAGAAAAGGAAGAAAGTATTAAAACATGAAACAATTTTTAAAAAATTAAAACTCTGGGGCGCCTGGGTAGCATAGTCGTTAAGCGTCTGCCTTCGGCTCAGGGCGTGATCCCGGCATTATGGGATCGAGCCCCACATCAGGCTCCTCCGCTGGGAGCCTGCTTCTTCCTCGCCCACTCCCCCTGCTTGTGTTCCCTCTCTCGCTGGCTGTCTCTGTCAAATAAATAAATAAAATCTTTAAAAAAAAATTAAAACTCTATATCATAACAATTCTTTAGATAAGTTATAAAATGTAGTATCATCTACCAATACAGTCTGTAAACAAACTATAAAGAATTTCAAACAAATCAACTAGAAATAAACCCCCTGAAATTGATATAAAGTAGAATGATAGAAATTCATTATTTTATTTATTCACTTAATATTTTTCACCAATATTAAACAAACAAGCCCATTTTGTTTTGTTTTGTTCCCCAAATGGGGAACACGTAATATACAGAGAGAATATATCAAGCGATTTATTCAGACCAGAATGTGTGCCTTAGAAATCAAACCACTATAAAAGTTCTTTTTATGTTGCCAGATCAAATTTTGAATGGACCTTAACCAAATGATCAAAGTTACCATCACCAGTAACGGAACAAACCAACATCCTGTGAGTCCCAATATGATGTGCTGAGGATGACACAACATTACTTCTGCGACATTCCTCACAAAAAATGCACATCTGAATCTAATCATTAGGAAACACTGGACAAACCTGAATTGAGGACATTCTATCAAACAACCAGCCTATATAGCTTTCAAAATGTCAAGGTCATGAAAGACAAAGAAAAGCCAAGACACTAGTCTACATTAAAGGAAACTAAAGAGACACGACAACTAACCGTAATACATGACACTGGACTGGACTCGGTCTTTGATAGAGGGTAAAGGTGGTTGACATGCAAACAGGAAGTTATATGACATAACTGGGACTATGAACTGCTGATTAGATAATACTGTATCAATGTTAAATTTCTTGATTTTGATTACTGTACTGTGGCTACATAAAAAAAATTCTTATGGAATATACACAAAAATATTTAGGCGTAAAAGGACTGATGTCTGCCACTTACTATCAAATGATTCAGAAAAAAGCGTACCGAGAGACAGAGAATTTGATAAAGCAAATGAAGCAAAAATGTAAACTAACTGGTGAATCTGGATAAGGTGTACATGAGAGTTCTTTACTCTTCTTGAAACATATTTGTTAAGTTTGAAATTATGTCAAATAAAGAGCTGCAAAAAAACCCTTAATTGGGTATATTAATTCCTACACAGTACTTTCAGTTCCAACCAGGAATTTACCTCCTTCAAACTTGACAGCACAAGAAAAAACCCCTCACATTTGGAGACAAGGAAAAGCTACCCTTTAAAAAAGTATACATATATCGCATAGTCCTAAAGCATTATTTACTATATTTAGAAATCTGGAATTTATAAAACTATTTAGAAAGCACAAAAATAATTTTAAAATGCCAGATTTTACTATTTTCAGTCTTAAAATGCTTTCATCTGATGATAATTTGACAAATCCTATCACCTGCTGTTTTAGGCATCCTATTCCTAAGGTGATGTTAACTCAATATTATTTTTTTCCAGGAATTTTATCAATAGTGATATCTGAATTGAGATACTATGAAGGAAGTCATGGCATACAATCTAAAAAGATGGGATTCCTCCCCCCATTAACTTCAGAATATAAGTAGCTAAAACCATTCAGGCACAAAGTATACAGTTCTTAATGGTTTACTACTTCATATAAATAGAGCTCTGAAAGCAAAACTAGCCTCTTGGGATAGCTGATGATGTCTGAACACCTGTCTATGCTTTGTTATAACATTACAATAAGTGGGTCTGAAATGGGTTTACTGAAGCACCGGAAGACTTACTTCCTGGGTGCTCAGCCATCCTTTCATTAGATCTGTCAGTATCCATCCCTTTTAGTAATAGTCAAGAAATAGTATCATTAAATTCCCTCTAGAAAGGTACTATAATCAGAAATGACAAAGTAAATTTTCCATCATCTACAGAAATAAGAAGTATCATATTATACTAACTGTATTTCTAATTATTTTACTGATTCAGTCAATAAATTTTTGGCTAGAGGAGTAATAATTTTGGTACATTAAAAGTGGGCACTTACTCACTGCTAGTGATGAAAGAAGGGTGAGTGCATACTAGCTTCCCAGGGTGCGATATGACAATGTGTGTTAACCTCATAAAAACCAATACTCTGGGGGCGCCTGGGTGGCTCAGTCATTGAGCGTCTGCCTTCAGCTCAGGGCGTGATCCCGGCGTTATGGGATCGAGCCCCACATCAGACTCCTCCGCTGGGAGCCTGCTTCTTCCTCTCCCACTCCCCCTGCCTGTGTTCCCTCTCTCGCTGGCTGTCTCTCTCTCTGTCAAATAAATAAACAAATAAAATCTTTAAAAAACAAAACAAACGAGCAAAAAAAAAAACCCAATACTCTTTGACCCAGCAAGTTCACTTCAAGGAATTTTTTCTACAGAAATACAAGAAATATACACAAAGACATTTATATACAAAAATACTTCTGCATATATGTACAATATTTATGTATAAAAATATCCATCATTTCAATAATAAATGAAAACAACTTACATGCTTACATGTCCAAAGATACAAGGATTATTGAATAGGTTAGTATGTATCTATACAATGCCAAGTATGTTACTCTTAAAAATGATGACATAATAGATTAGAATAGTAGTACATCTATCAAATTTCTAAATAAACTAGGAAATATATACACATATACTAAAAATTGTACATAAATTATGGAGAGTGCAATCAGAAGTGTTTGCACCTCATTTGGGAGGCCACTATTCCATATAAGAGGCTGTGGCAGGCTAGACCAGGAGATGACAAATCATAGTCCTTAGGCTAACCTGGCCCTACTGCCTGCTTTTGTAAGAAAATTTACTGCAACAAAGACATGCCTATTCATTTATTTATTGTCCATGGCTGCTTTTCACATTACAACCACAGAGCTGAGTAGTTCTGACAGACACTGTAAGCCCACAAAGCCGAAACATTTACTACCTGGATCTTTATAAAAAGTTTCTGAACCCTGGTCCAGAAACCTAGCTCACATTTCTCTCCAATGCTTTCCAAATAGTCTTTCAATTTCTTAAATTATATGATATAATCATAGACTAAATGGTTTCCAAACTATCTTTGCATGTACGGCAGGAGAGTAAAAGGATCTCAGTCCATCCACTCAACCCAGCCAAGGGGGGGGAAATGGAGCAAGTAAGGAAAAAGGAGGAAAGAACAGAAAGGAAAGAGGAAGATAAGGATTAAAGAAGGGATAAGAGAAGCTTGAAAGCCACTGATCTAATTAAGGGGTGGGAGGAAGAGGGGAAGATAAGAAGATCCTTATTTGGTAAATGAGTTTGTATTCAGGAACTGAGTTTGTACTGGAACCCAAGTCTCTTAATATATAGCATGTATTTTATATAGATGTATTCTCAATTCTCAATTGGAGGGGGAAGAACAGACAAATTTTTAGGTATTAAAATGGTTTGTGGCCTTTCAGAGTTCAACTCAACTCAGGAATCTTATTCCTTAGTATTTAATTTTGTTAATTTCTCTCTTATTTAAGTTAAATGAAAATCGATCAAATTGATTTAAATTTAATTTTTCTCTTAGGGGGGCAAATAATGAGAAAAAAAAAAAACCTTGAGAACAATGGTATATAGAAAATATTCCTTAACTTTAAGTTCTCTTACACAAAATGTTAAAAGGCTCTTAATTACTAATATACACATTTTAACCAGTCATTTTTGGTTCAGTATACACAAACTACAAATCAATCCTGTTATAGGCCAGTCCAAAAAGAGGAAACTCCAGGTGGGTACAGAAAAGGGAAGGAAAGTAAAAGAGCAAAAAGAAGTTTATTACAGTGAAAATATGTAGAGGAAAGTAAACTCAAGACTCAGAACTGTACACCCCTAGCATTTGTAAAAAAGAGGATGCTGAGCCACATGCTATACCATGAAGTTACCACCATGGGCAAAAGCCTACATAACCTTACATAACACTAGGCATGGGGCACATAGATTGAGAAAGACCTAATCAGTAATCACAAACATTCAAGCTATTTGTTATCTCTTGAACAACAGTAGGAACCAATGGATATAAACAACTATTAGCACTTCAAGGAAGAGAAATGGAATTTTTTAGTACAAAAGGACGAAAATGGCATGGTTGTGCTAGCTACTAAGCTGTTGCCTCTACCATAAATCTATTATAGAACTCTGCAAATGACATTTTCCTTTGCCAGCTAGCTCCCTGTTAAATTCTGCTAGGAAGAGGTGTCAGAAGGAAGTTGAATAGTTCCAGAAAGTGCGAAGGACTTCCTTGTTTTACTTGTTGCTCCTGTCAGGGCTGCCCTGGCAAAAACTCTTTACTCTAGAGGAAGTAACTGCTTAGTAGAGTTGGTTCCAATTTCTAGGTTGTCGTTGTTTTCCATTTTCCCAGAACCAGACCCATCATATTCCCTTCTCAAAGCATCCCCTTCTCAAAGGTCCAGCTCTTAGCTCTGTGGAGCCCCTCCCACAAGCCCCTGAGGTACCAACACTAGTCAAGCAACACCTACTCTTCCCAGATCTGGGTCCCAGCTCTGCCCTTCTCTGAGATCCTAAATCCTGATTATCCCAACCTCTTCTCTCTCTTTTTTTTTTTTTTCCCCAAAGATTCTGGAAAATACATGGAATGCTTCATAAATTTGTATGTCATCCTTGCGCAGGGGCCATGCTAATCTTCTCTGTATTGTTTCAATTATAGTATATGTGCTGCCAAAGAGAGCACCCAACCTCTTCTCTTTGTGCCCGTAAGAACAGTGCCTGATTCTTGCTATTACAGAGTTATCTCAGTGTTCCCCCTTCTGCATCACCCTCCCATACCTATTTAACCAACTCACTATAAAAAATTCTATTAAGATAACTAGTGTGGTCTCACCTTCCTGACTGGTCCCTGACTGATACAATGGTATCAAGTAGTCCTTATTTTAGATGTAATTAATATTCTCTTTAGGTCTTATTTTTAGTGTTTTAGTTTATGTAAAAAATATTTTTAAGGACTATTAGAGTTTTATTCATACTGCAGTCTTCCTAAATGTTTTTTATTCCTCCCCTCACAATTCTTTTGGTTAAATCTGTGAGAAAGTCCCAACAAGCCACTAATGTGTCTGTGATACTTATCCTTAATCTGTCCTATACCTCTAATTGTGTCTAAGCCCAAAGGGATATAAATCTTCCTTTTTAACAAGAACAGCAAACCCTTTAATTCTGGGCAGCAGTAACTGGATAGCTAGTGACAGGTAGAGCAATGGATTTTAATGAGTTATCAAGAAGCAGCAGGTTAACTGAATCTTAAAATCCCAGAAAACGCCCATATTTATTAATACATATTTTTTAAATACATACTGGAGTTAGTCACAGTGGGGAGATACAAAATGTCTAAGTGTAAAACATGTGCTTCAATAAGATAAGAGTTATTTGTACAACTATATAACTATTAATTTATCAAAATCTCACCTTGATAGCTACCTTGGGAAAATACATCATTTAACCTCCGGTAGCCTCAGTTTTCTCATCTGTAAAGAAAATAGGCTGGACTAGGTCTCTGTTGCCATATATCTAACATGACAGTCTATAAAATTTCTTTTAGTGCTGAGGCTTTGGGAGCTCAGCATCATTATCGAAAGAAACAAAAGACTGGTTTTGTAAAGGGAAAAACTAAAGAGGTAGAAAAATAAGTATCAAGATTGATAGCTTAAAAACATAATTTGAAAGAGATTTAAATATATAATGTTAGAGAATTCTTTATCTTTTTCCTCTAAGTCAAGGAAAAAGAAGAAAATATATCACAGGCAAATCATCTGGTTAAAAAGATAAAAAGTTTCTTTATTTCTATTATCACAATCTTTGAAAACATTTACTAAGTCAGAAAGGATACTTCTTAAATTCTCTTCAAGATAGAAAAACATGTCTTTTTTTGTTTTTCAGTTTTAAAAACTAAGTTAGTTTTTATATTCTTCTCTCAATCTGTCCGACCACCTGCCATAGAATAGACCACATGCTTTCACGGCTTATTTACAGAAATAATTATATTTAAAGTACCAGTTAAAGGTTCATGGGATAGGCCAGATCATTTATCATCTAGTAGTTACCACTTAACTTGGAGCAACTGGTAGGTTTTGATGCAAGGGAAATCTGGTGAAACAAATTATAAATTTTAAAATCAATTAGAATTACTCCAATGTAAACTGAGGGAGAAAGACTGAAAGAGGATGACTAATATTTTTAAGAGATCTCTCTGGTTGCTGTGTGGATAATGGTTTGTAGGGAGGGTAAGAGTCTTGAAAGGAAGAAGTCCAACTAAGACACTAAGCTGTACCTCAGGTAGAAAATGATACTGGCTTGGTCCATATCAGTAGAAATGTCACTCCATTCAGGTATCAGTGGAGACAAATAAAAGAAAAAAGAAAAGGCTTTTCTTTTGATGGCCTCAATAAAGGCAAACATTTTTATAGAGGATACTAAAGAACTGAGTTGGAAACGTAGATGGTGGAAGAAAGAAATATATGTTAATAAGATATGATTGGAGGGTACAGCTGGTGATAATGACGAGCTTGTTAAATTTTTAAGATGTCACTACAAGGGCACCTGGGTGGCTCAGATCGTTAAGCATCTGCCTTCAGCTCGGGTCCTGATCCCAGGGTTCTGGGATTGAGTCCCATATCTATCCGACTGCCCACTCGGTGGGGAGTCTGCTTCTCCCTCTCTCCCTACCTCTTCCCCTGTTTGTGCTCTCTCTGTCTCTCTCTTCCTAATGAATAAATAAAGTCTTTAAAAAAAAAAAAAAGATGTGACTATAGGACAGCAGAGAGCAGAGCGTGTAACTATTGATCTCAGGGCCAAGAGTTCGAGCCCCACATTCCGCGTGACTGTAGGAGTAGGCAGCTTAGAAAGGATAGAGACAAATATAGTTACAAGTGAGGAAATGGAAGCTAAAAGAGAAGTAATGCTATGGTTATTAGCAAATACCTGGATATTCCCCTACTGACATCTGTTGGTCAGAATGTTTTAGACAATATACACAGTACACTGCATGCGAATGACAGCATTGTAACTGCTCATAAAATATCTAACTCACGATGTCCCTCTTAATAACAATATTAATCTAACCACATACCCAAACTTATCAGTCCACTAAAATAGCAATGGCTTTTAGAACTTTCATGGAGACAATTAGCAACATAATAATAATGATATCTTAGGCAATATAATAGTTTATTTTACTATGGAAGGTAACTAGACTTATTGTGGTGATCATTTTGCAGTATAGACAAATATTGAGTCATTATGTTGCACACCTAAAACTAATATAATGTTATACATTTATTATACCTCAATTTAAACAATAATAGTAATAATAGTTTTCCAAAACTATTTGTACACAGCATGCCTAAAACAGACCATATACTGCAAACTGTTGGAAGTAAAAGATGGATAAATTGGGCTCGTTACACCAATCTCTCACTTTTTCATTAATCTTAATATTTCTATAATAAAAAGTTTACAGAAAAACTAAGTGTTGAGAATGTGGACTGGCAACCACAGTTTCAGAATCTACATTTTTGATGAAAAGTGGGCTCCTCTATTTTGAAAAACTGGCATGTTGAGCTCTATAAATTGCCTAAGGCGAAGTGCTAAGCATAGGAAAGACATCCACTTTATGAAACCTTTGTCCTGGAATAGACACTATGAATCTTTCAAAACAAAGGAGTGCAAGTTTGCTGCTCAGGATAATACACTGAACATAAAAGATTACTAATGACTTATGAACTCCTAATGTAGCATGAATCATGCCAGCAACACTAGGATATTGGTTTCAACAAATAGCCTATTTTATTTTATAAACTTCACCAGAATATTATCAACAGCAGTATTAGAAAATGGAAAGCTAATAAAATTAGGAGGCGGCATCGGCATACTGCACACAGTGTTTCTCATCGCTCTAATGCAGAATCTAATGGATGAGAGATCCATCTTTTAACTTGAAAAAAAAAAAAGGAGCCAGTAAACCTAGAAAAATAGACCTCCATTTGACAAAGTTATTAGAGAATATTTTGCTACCTCAATTCAATAAATTGCATTAGTGAAACCAGTTTCTTTCATAAGGAAAAAAGAGAGGCAGAATACTTTCTTTTGTGTTTTATTATAGCTCCAAAAGCCTGATTATATTAACAGTTTCTTGTTTTCCTTGAGCAATATCTGAAGTAGAAGACAACTGAAAGACTGGAGGATTATAAATATTCTCTTTCTATAAAGATGTTTTCCTAATTCTATAATAGAGGATATTATAAATACTGGATAATATCAAACTTTCAGAAATCAATGCTTTTCACAAACACCCGGGTTGCCTACCTGTGAAATAGAGCTTTCAGTATTTAACCCTGATTTTACTTGATATCATGACCAAGTATTTTTCTGAAAAGTAAATGGTTATTAGCAATTTCTACTATAGTTCCATAACAGCAAAGGAAGAATCCATGTTTAGGTGATTACTTTATGTTTTGATTCAGTTATCTGCAGGGTGTCTGCATGGTACTCTAACTATTTAAAGCTAGCAAAAAAGATTACAGCTCACACTAACTGGATTTTCACAGCTCCCTATCATTCGGCTTGAATTCCTCATGGGCAGATTAAAAGGGCCAAGGCAAACAATAGTCTTTTTACAAGGTGGTTATTGAAAAAAAAAATAGAAGAAGAGGAAGAAGAAGAAAAGAGAAGAAAAAACTATATTTTATGGTCAAAACAACAAAATTATTTAAGGAAGCAGCCACATCAAAACAAACTTAAATATCTAAAGAGGTAAAACTCTAGGTGTTGCCATATAATGAATCCAAATCAAGAAATTAGTAGCATCTGAAAGAACAGTTTTTATTCTGAAATCTGTAACACAGATGATACGGTTTTAGAGTTCAAAGATGGTTAGTTATGGCCTCAAAGAACAGAGTTAAAAGTACCTCAATGATCACTTGGTCTAACTTAACTATTATAGAATAGATAGAACTCAGCATAGCATTTTCAAGTCAACTGGCAGATTACCAAAATAACCATATAAGTATTTCATGTTCTTTTCAACTTTGATTCAACCACCCTTTCACTCTCTAGCTTCACTCATTTCAAATGACCAAATGACTTCCCAATCTATGATTAGCCTTTCCCGTGAGTCCCAGATACAAGGCCTTCCTTGTACATTATCTCCTCTAATCCTCATGCAATCCCAGGAGGTAGTTATTTTCATCATAGCCATTTTACAGATAAAAAACCTAAGACTTAGAGAGATTAAGTGACTTGCCCAGGATCACACAGCTAGTAAATGGAAGAGTTGGATTTAATCAGGTCTACAGAACTCTAGTGTATGAGCTATTAACCCCTGTGCTATGCCTAGCTTCTTTATTAGCTTCTTCTCCTCATTTCATGGATAAGCCCCAATGGTTTACACTTTTCCTTCCATGCACCGTTCATTCACACAACTTATCCAAACACTACCCTAGTGTCTCCACACTACTGTTTAGTATTAAATAACCAGTTGGTTTCTGAACCCAAGTCAGATCAAGATCCAGTTGGATAACATTCTTTATTTTCTACTTATCTTATTCTCTATGACCACTACCTTAAGTAAAGCTTCATCACTGCTCTCTCAACAGTACTTACTATAAACTTCAAAATGGTCTCTCAGCCTTCAATCCTTTCTTCTTAGTGCTGCTTCCCAGATTTAAAATGAACTTCAAGTCAAACTCCTTTGGCACCTCCTTTTATAACCTCTGCTTAAATTTACTTATTTAATAATCCCAAAAGGAAAAATAAGTTTACATGCATATACTTATATTTGCTTATAGCTTTCTTTTTTTTTTTTTTTAATGGTAGTTCTATATTTCTTAAAGAAATTCTAGAAGGATGTATGGGAAACAAATAAATGTGGTGACCTGGATTTCTGCGGGTTGGTGTGAGTATAGGAATTGGGCGGATAGGAGATAAGGTGGAAGAGAGATTCTTTACTGTATGTGTATATCATTATATAATGTTCAGTTTTGAACTATATACTATCTATTAAAGAAAAAAGAGGAAAGGAGAAGGAAGGAAGGGGGGAGAGAAAGAAACAAAAGAAAAAAGGAAGAACAAAGCTAAATGTCACCCTCTTGTTTCCAGAAAGCACCTTCTGCATTTTCTCTGACAATAAACACTCTCAAACACTCTATGATCCCTCTTGCTTCAGTCCTTTCCTTTTTCCCTCTCGTTCTTACTTCCTCTTCCATGTTCCATCTTCCAGATGGCTTAGGCAATGCCTTTAGAAAATCTTCCTTGACTAACTCATTTTGGGTTAAGTAGCCCTCTGATATGCTCCCCTAGTATAGTGGGCATCTCTCTGTCACAGCACTCACACTACATTGTTATCATCTATTTACATGTCCAACTGTCAAACTAGATAAAAGTTTCCTGAAATCAAAGACCATGTCTTATTCATCTTCACAATCTCCAATAACCAAACAGTGCCAGACACATTTTAACAGCTCCCAAAGCAATCCATGGCACATGGCACTTATCTTTGCTATGACCCATGGGTCAGATTCAGAGCAGTCATTGTCATTTAATCTTTCCATATGGGAAATATTGCTTTGGTCACTACAGCCTCCCCTTTATAGGTCTCTACAGTTATCAAATTCCAAGTAAAATACCTAAAGAGTTAAAGACAAACAGGAATTATAAACCCAACACTCCAGGCCAGAACACTCCTCAGCTCAGTACCTACATATTCTCTTGTCTATTTTATTTCACTTCTTGAATGTCCAAAGCAAACTTATAATCTTCTGTCATACCATGGTCTCTTTCAGGATAACCAGTGGTCAATAAAATATATATATATAATCACTCCAATGATACAAACCAGAAAACCACTGGTTATCCTTAGTATCTTCATCTCTTTTACCAAATTGATTTTACCAAATTGAATCCATCATTAAATACATAAATATGTCTCATATCCATCAACTTCTCTATCTCCAATACCAAACCCCTGGTTCGAGCTACTATTACATCTCTCCTAGACCACTGTGCTACTAATCTGGTTTCTCTGCATCCACTCTTATCCTCTGCAATCTGTTTTCCACAGTGCAGCTGGAGTGATCTTTTCAAAACACTAATCTAATCATGTCACCAATCAGATTAAAACACTTCAAAGGCATCCTGTTATTCTTAAGATAGAGACCAAAATCCTTAACCAGGTTTACAAGGCCCTACAGAGTCTAGCCCCTATCTGCTTCTCCGGCCCCAACTCATACTGTGTTCCCCCCTCTTCTCCATGCTAGTGACTCTGACCATCTTTCAGTCCCCATTCATATCAGTCTCTCTCCCATCTAGGGACCTTTGCTGATGTTGTTTCCTCTATCTATGATGTTCTTCTTCCTTCTTTCCCTGGTTTCAATTCATCCTCATTTCTTTAGGAAAGTCTGCCTGACTGTTGTAAATCAAATTCTCTCCCCCATTATATGCTATGTAAAGTACTATGCATATTTCATCCATGATATTTCTCACCACTGTAAGTTTATATTTATTTATGTGACTTCATAAATGCCATTTTCCCTCACTGGACTATAAGCTTCATGAATTCAGGAACATAAGAGTTATCGATCACCATGTGATCTCCAAGAAACAACTCAGTGCCAGACACAGTAGGTACTTCACAAATATTTGATAAACTAGTGACAGAAAGAAAGGAGGGCATGTCTTAGGTAGTAACACCTAGGCTATATTCAGTCACCATTGTCCTTGCATGTGGAAAAGGTAGAGACTCCAAATCAGGGTACTTCATTTAATGTGAAGAGCCTAATCAACATAATTTAAAGTTTATACTGAGAACCCTCTAATTCCCCTTCAATCACAGAATATTATATATACCCTTCCTTGTTCAAGACCGGTAAGATAATCTTCCACCACAAAAAGACACTTCAGAGACCATGTACTATATCCCTCTCATTTTACAGTTAAAGAATATAAACCCAGAAATGTTAAGTGACCAACTCAAAGTCATATGCAAATTACAAGAGCCAGGACTAGAGCCCCCACTTACCAGTCTAATATAATATCCACTATGTCTACTATGGTGAAACATTATGGATTTTTTCAGAGAAAAGAATGCAGTACTCATTACTAATTTATAATCTAGTAACCCTGTAGGTATATACAAGTGCGTCTGATCACATGCTCTAATTCTGGGTTGAGAAAATGTTGTAACTATTATCTCCAAAGAACCATGTAAAAGTGGTATACTCAATAACAGCATAGTTTTTATCTATGGGCTGAATGGTCTAAAAGCAGTTAGTTGGATGTCATCAGAAGTATAACACCATAGAAAATTTTTTAAATTGTTTTATGGATGTGGGAAAACTTTGGGTGGATTCATGAGATTAATTTTAGATAGGTTGGACGTAAGGTCCTGGAACATGCACTTATACATACGTATCTGAAGTTCCAAGAGCTCTGGCCTACTGAAAACTTAGATAATAGATTCAAGGGCAAAAAGACAGTAAGCCAGATGCCAGTCTTCAGTGAAAGAGGAACATTATCTAGGAAATATATAGCACCAAAAGAAAGGTAAAGAAAGTTTCATGGATGAATGGCACAAGCCTCACAGAAATATATTTTAATTTACTCTATTTGAACTAATGGGTGAAAGAACAATCATTTGGAAGAGAGAATAGAAAAGGACAAAAGAGAACAAATTGATCTCATAGTGAAGTATTTTGGAAGTAATAAAATAAGATGGAAACTCAGATTCTAATAATGGCAGACTAAATAAATCCAGATCAACCCTTTCTCTGAGAAATACTACAATGGGTAGAAATTTTTTAAAAAATATTTATGGCTTCTTTGATAGCATTTAAGAGTTAGAGATTCAAGGGGTGCCTAGGTGGCTCAGTCAGTTAAGTGTCTGCCTTTGGCTCAAGTCATGATCCCAGGGTCCTGGGACCGAGCCCTAAGTCGGGCTCCCCGCTCAGCAGGGAGTCTGCTTCTCCCTCTCTCTCTGCCCCTTTCCCCTCTTGCTTGTGCTCCCCTTCTCTCAAATAAAGAAATAAAACTTAAAAAAAAAAAAAAAGAGCAACTCAATTGCTGAAAAAAATTTAAGATAATCCCAAATTGCCCTCAAAGGCAATAGAAATGAACCCACTTGGAACCACACACAATGAAGTCATAGATTATTAAAAAACTAAGCTTAGTAAGTTAAACATACCAATTAATAGAGAGCAGCTGTCAGAATGAATTTTTTAAAAATCCATACAGGCCTACCTCAAGAAACAAGAAAAATCTCGACTAAACAATCTAACTTTACACCTAGAGGAACTAGAAAAAGACATCCAAAATTATTAAAAGGAAAGAAATACTAAAGATCAGACTGGAAATAAATGAAATAAACTAAAAAAGTAATAGAAAAGATCAATGAGACTAAGAGCAAAATCTAAAAAACCCTTTAGCTATAGAAGAAAAAAAAGGGCACAAAGAAATAGAATCCGAATTGAAAGAGAAGTTACAACCAATGAAATATGAAAAATCATGAAAGACTATTACAAACTATTACGCCAATGAAAAGGAAAGCCTAGAGGAAATAGATAAACTCCTAGAAACACACATTCTTCTAAGACTAAATCATGAAAAAACAATCTGAATAGACTGATTGCTAGTAAAATCACTGAATCTTTAATCAAAAAACTCCCCAAAAGCCTAAGTTCAGGACCAGACAAACTCACAAGTTAATTCTACTAAACATTCATTGAAAATGTAACACCTATCTTTCTCAAACTCTTCCAAAAAATGAAGAAAAGGGTATATTTCTGAACTCATTTTGGGGGGCCAACATTACTGTAATACCAAAACCAGATAAGGACACCACAAAAAAAGAAAATTACAAGCCAATCCCCAATGAATGCAGATGTAAAAATTTTCCTCAACAAAATATTTGCAAATTCAATTAAGCAATACATTAAAAGGATCACACACCTTGATTAAGTGGAATTTATTCCAGGAATGCAAGGATGGTTCAACATCCACAAATCAGTCATTGTTATACAAATATATTGACAAAATGGAGGATAAGATCACCTGATCATCTCAACAGATGCAGAATAAGCACTGGACAAAATTCAACTTCCATTTCTGATAAAAATGCTCAACAAAGTGGGTATAGACAGAACTTAATACTACAACATAATAAAAGCCATTTATGACAAACCCACAGCTAACATCATATTCAATGGACAAATGCTGAAAATCTTTCCCTTAAGATTAGGAACAAAAGAAGGATGCCCACTCTTGCCACTTTATTAAATATAGTATTGAAAATTCTAGCAATTAGGCAGGAAAAAGAAATAAATAGCATTCAAATCAAAGGGAAGAAGTAAAACTGTTATTGTTTCTTAACAACATGATGTATAGAAAACCCTAAAGATTCCACCAAAAAACTCTTAGAACTAATAAGTGAACACATTAATGTTGCAGGATACAAAAGTAATATGCAAAAATCTGTTATGTTTTTATGAACTATCAATGAACAATGAACTATCAGAAAGAGAAATTAAGAAAACTATCTTCTTTAGAACAGCATGAAAAAGAAAACCTAGTAAAAAATTTAACCAAAGAGGAAGTGACCTGTACACAGAAAACTGTAAGACATTGATGAAAAAAAATTGAAGATGACACAAACAAATAGAAAGATATTTTGTGCCTCATGGACTGAAAGAATTTATAATGTTAAAAGGTCCATATCACACAAAATAATGTACAGATTCAATGTAATCAAAATTCCAATGACATTTTCCACAGAAATAGAACAAACAATCCAAAAATTAGTATGGAACCACGAAAGAGCCCTAGTAGCCAAAGCAATCCTGAAAAAGAAGAACAAAGCTGAAGGCATCATGCAACCTGATTTCAAACTATACAACAAAGCAATAGTAATCAAAAAGTATGATACTGGCACAAAAACAGATACATGTATCAGTGGAACAGAATAGAGAGCCCATAAATAAACCCACACAAATATGGTCAATTAATTTATAACAAAGGAAGAAAGAATATACAATGTGGAAAAGACAGTCCCTTCAATAAATGGTGCTGGAAAAACTGGACAGTCACATGGAAAAGAATAAAACTGGACCACTATCTTATCCCACACACAAAAATTAACTTAAAATGGAATAAAAACTTGAATGTAAGACTCAAAATCATAAAATTTCTAGAAGAAATCATAAATGGTGCTAACTCCTGACATTCACCTTAACAATATCTGTTTGGATCTGACTCCAGAAACAACGGCAAGAAAAACAAAACAAATATGTAGAACTACATATGCACAGCAAAGAAAACCACGGACAAAAATAAAAAGGCAACCCACTGAATGGGAGAAGATATTTGCAATCATATGTGTATTCAATAAAGGGTTAATATCAAAATATACAAAGAATTCCTACAACTCAATTAAAAAAAATCTGATTAGAAAAACTGGCTGAGGATTGAACAGACATTTTTCAAAAGGCAAACGATGCCCAACATGCACATGAAAAGATGCTCAATATCACTCATCATCAGGGAAACGCAAATCAAAATGAGACATCACCTCCCAACTATCAAAATGCCAATTGTCATTTTTGTGCCAATACATAGCCATGCTCAGCCCCAGCTTGTGAGCGGAGTCCCACCCCCTTTTGAATTAGTGTTTTTGTGTTCTTTGGGTAAATACCCAGTAGTGTAATTACAGGATCATAGGGTAGTTCTATTTTTAATTTTTTGAGGAACCTCTATACTGTCTTTCACAGTGGCTGGTGGCTGTACCGGTTTGCATTTCCACAATAGCCCAGAAGAGTTCCCTTCCTACACATCCTCACAAACATTTGTTGTTTCTTGTGTTTTTTACTTTAGCCATTCTGACAGGTATGAAGTGATATCTCATTGTAGCTTTGATTTGGATTTCCCTGATGATCAGTGATGCTGAGCACCTTTTCATGCTTCTGATGGCCATCTGTAGGTTACTTTGGAGAAATGCCTGTTAATGTTGTCTGCCCATTTTTTAATTGGAACATCAGTTTTCTGTGTTGAGTTGTGTAAGTTCTTTATATATTTTGAATATTAACCACTTATCAGATATGTCATTTGCAAATATCTTCTCCATTCAGTAGGTTGTCTTTTTGTTTTGTTGATCGTTTCCTTTTCTGTGCAGAGGCTTTTTATTCTGAAGTAATGCCAATCATTATTTTTTGCTTTTGTTTCCCTTGCCTCAGAAGACACATCTAGAAAGATACTGTTACGTCCAATGTCAGAGAAATTATTGCCTGTGCGCTCTTCCAGGATTTTTATGGTTTCAAGTCTCACATTTTATGGTTTCATGTCTCACATGGTCCTTAATCCATTCTGAGTTTATTTTTGTGTATGCTGTAAGAAAGTGGTCCAGTTAAATTTGCATGTAGCTGTCCACTTTTCCCATTTATTAAAGAGACTGTCTTTTGCCCACTGCATATTCTTGCTTCCTTTGTTGAAGATTAATAGACCATATAATTGTGGGTTTGTTTCTAGGCTTTCCACCCTGTCCCATTGATCTATGTGTCTATTTTTGTGTGAGTACCATACTGTTTGGATTACTACAGCTTCATAGTGTCACTTAAAATCTGGGATTGTAATACCTCCAGTTTTGTTTCTCTTTGTCAAGATTGCTTTGGTTATTCAGGATCTTCTGTGGTTCCATAAAATTTTTGAACTGTGTGTTTTAGTTCAATGAAAAAGGCTGCTGGTAAATTGATAGGCATTACACTAAGTCTGTAGATTGCTTTGGGTAATAGGGATGTTTTAACAGAATGTGTTCTTACAATCCATGAGCATGGAATATCTTTCCATTTCTTTGTGTCATCTTCAATTTCATCAATATTTTATAGTTTTCAGACCAGAGGTCTTTCGCTTCCATGGCTGAGTTTATTCCTAGGTATTTTATTATTTTTGATGCAATTGTAAATGGGATTGTTTTCTTAATTTCTCTTTTCCCTGCTTCATTATTAATTATACAAATGCAACAGAATTTTGTACATTGATTTTGTATTCCACAACCTTGGTGAATTCATTTATCAGTTCTAGTAGTTTTTTGGTGGAGTCTTTTTAGGGTTTTCTATATATAGTAACATGTCATTGGCAAATAGTGAAAGTTTTACTTCTTCCTTACCAATTTGGATGAGTTTTATTTCTTTTTGTTGTCTGCTTGCTGGGTAGCTAAGACTGCCAGTAATATGTTTAGTAATACTAGTGGGAGGAGAAATCCTTGTCTTACTCTTGCCTTAAGGGCAAGTTCTCAGCTTTTTTTACATTTGAGTATGATGTTAACTCTGAGTTTCTCATATACGGCCTTTATCATGTTGAGGTATGCTCCCTCTAAACCTAACTTGTTGAGGGTTTTTATCATGAGTGGAGGCTAGAGTTAGTCAAATGCTTTTTCTCCATCTCTTGAAATGACTGTATGGTTTTTATCCTTTCTGTTCTTGATGTGATGTTTCACGTTGATTTGTGAATATTCAACCACCCTTGTATCCCAGGAATAAATCCCACTTGATCATGGTGAATGATTTTTTAATGTATTGTTGGATTTGGTTTGTTAGTATTTTGTTGAGGATTTTTGCACCTATGTTCATGAGAAATATTTTGCCTCTAGTTCTCTTTTTTTTGTGTGTGTGGTATCTTTATATGGTTTTGATATCAGGGTAACACTGACTTCATAGAATGAATTTGGAAGTTTTCTCTCCTCTTCTATTTCTGGAATAGTTTGAGAAGAAGCGATATTAACTCTTCTTTAAATGTTTGGTAGAATTTACCTGTGACGCCATCTGGTCCTGGACTTTGGTTTGTTGGGAATTTTTTGATTACTGATTCAATTTCATTACTGGTATCAGTTTGTTCAAATTTTCTATTTCTTCCTAATTCAGCTTTGGGAGGTTATATGTTTCTAGGAATTTATCCATTTTTCCTTGGTTGTCCAATTTGTTAACATACAATTTTTCAAAATATTCTCTTACAATCCTTTGTATTTTTCTGGTGTCAGTTGTTATTTCTTCTCTTTGATTTTTTTTTTTAAAGATTTTATTTATTTATTCGACAGAGATAGAGACAGCCAGCGAGAGAGGGAACACAAGCAGGGGGAGTGGGAGAGGAAGAAGCAGGCTCATAGCGGAAGAGCCTGATGTGGGGCTCGATCCCGGATCGCCAGGATCACGCCCTGAGCCGAAGGCAGACGCTTAACCGCTGTGCCACCCAGGCGCCCCTCTTCTCTTTGATTTCTAATTTTGAGTCCCCACCCATCTCTTTTTATGAGTCTGGCAAAAGGTAAATGAATTTTGTTGACCATTTCAAAGAACCAGCTTCTGGTTTCATTGATCTGTTCTACTGTTGTTTTGTTTTGTTTTGTTTTTTAATTCCTATTTCATTTATTTCTGCACAAATCTTTATTACTTCCTTCTTTCTATTGGTTTTGGGTTTTGTTTGTTCTTTACCTAGCTCCGTTAGGTATAAGGGTAGGTTATTTGAGATTTTTTCTTCCTTGAGTTAGGCCTGTACTCCTACAATCTTTCCTCTTAAAACAGCTTTTGCTGCATCCCAAAGATTTTGGACTGTTGTGTTTTTATTTTCATTTATCTTCATGTACTTTTTTATTTCCTCTCTAATTTCTTGGTTGACCCATTCATTGTTTAGTAGCATGTTCTTTAACCTCCATGTATTCGTGTTCTTTCCAGATTTGTGTGTGTGTGTGTGTGTGTGTGTGTGTGTGTGTGTGTGTGTGTCTGGTTAATTTCTAGTTTCACAGCATTGTGATCAGAAGAGATGCATGGTATGATTTCAATCTTTTTTAATTTGCGTATACTTGTTTTGTGGATTAATAGGTGATCAATTCTGGAGAACATTCCATGTGCACTTGAAAAGAATGTGTATTCTCCTTTAAGATGGAATATTCTAAATATATCTGTTAGATCCATCTGGTCCAATGTGTCATTCAAAGTCACTGTTTCCTTGTTGTTTTTCTGTTTAGATGATCTGTCCACTGATTTAAGTGGGGTGTTAAAGTCCCCTACTATTATTGCATTACTATCAATTACTTCCTTTACATCCGTTATTAACTGCTTTATATATTTATGTGCTCCCACGTTGGGTGCAAAAATATTTACAATTTTTATAACTTCTTGTTGAATCAGTCCCTTTATGATTATATAGTGTCCTTCTTTGTCTCTTATTACAATCTTTGTTTTAAAGGCTACTTCATCCAATATAAGTATTGCTATGCCAGCTTTCTTTTCACATCCATTTACATGATAAATGTTTCTCCATCCCTTCACTTTCAACCTACCTGTATCTTTAGGTCTGAAATGAGTCCCTTGTAGGTAGCATATAGATTTGTCTTGTTTTTTTATTCATTCTGTCACCCTGTGTCTTTTGACTGGAGCATTTAGTCCATTTACATTCATTGTAATTATTGATAGGTATGTAGTTATTAATATTTTGTTACTTGTTTTGTTTTCTTTTTGAAGTTCTCTGTTCCTTTCTTCTCTGGCTTTCTTCTCTCATGGTTGCTGGTTTTCTTTGGTGATATACTTGGATTACTTTCTCTTTGATTTTTGCATATCTATTACTGGTTTTTGATTTGTGGTTACTATTAGGTTTGTATATAACATCTTTTGCATATAGCAGTTCATATTAAGTTGATGGTTGCTTAAGTTTGAACCCGTTCTTTACTCCTCTGACCCCATTTTATATACTTTCCCATCCTTTGTGTGTGTGTGTGTGTGTGTGTGTGTGTGAGTTCCTTGACTTTTACAGATGTACTTATTTTTACTACTCTGTCCTCCCTGTTGTTTTACTCTTACTCATGGTCTTTCCTTTCCACTCAAAGAATCATCTGTAACATTTCTTGTAGGGCTGGTTTAGTGATGATGAATTCCTTTCACTTTTTGTGACCTGGCAATTCCTTATCCCCCCTTCTATTCTGAATGATAGCCTTGCTGCACAGAGTATTCTTGGCTACAGATTTTTTTTTCCTTTTAGCATTTATGCTACTTTAGCTACTCCCTTATGGCCTGCAAAGTTTCTACTGAAATATCAGCTGATATTCTAATGAGGTTTCTCTTGTATATAACTGCTTTCTCTTCTTTCAGTGCTTTTAAAATTCTCTCTTTATCACTTATTACCACTTTAATTACTATGTGTCTTGGTGTGGACCTCTTTGGGTTAATTTTGTTGACATATCTCGGTGCTTTCTGGATCAGGATTTGTTTCCTTCCCCAGGTTTGGAAAGTTGTCAGTTATTATTTCTTCAAATAAATTTCTTACCCCCTTTTTTCTCTCCATCCTTCTGGGGTCCCTATAATGCAAATGTTATTATACTTGATAGTGTCACTGAGTACCCTAAGTTTATTCTCATTCTGCACAACTTTTTTCTCTCTTACCTGCTCAGCTTGATTATTTTCCATTACTTTGTTCTTCAGGTTGCTTATTCATTCTTCTGCTTCCTCTAGCCTATTCCTTATTATGTTTAGTGTATTTTTAATTTCATTTGTTGCATTCTTCATCTCTGATTGGTTCTTCATCTCTTTGTTAAGAGTCTCACTGATGTCCTCCAAACTTTTCTCAAGTCCAATGAATATCTTTATGCCATTACTTTAAATTCTCAGTCAGGTATATTACTTTTCTCCATTTCACTTAGGTCTCTTGCTGTAACTTTGTCCTGTTCTTTCATTTGGGACATATTCCTCTGTCTCTTCCTTTTGTCTAACTCTTTGTGTCTATTTCTGTGTGTCAGGAAAGTCAGCTACATCTCCTGATCTTGAAAGTAATGGCCTTACGTAGAAGACGTCCTGTAGTGCCCTGCAGTGTACTGTTCCATGTTCACTGGAACCTAGCACTTCAGGGGTGTTTCCTATGTATGTTGCATATGCCCTGGTTTTGTGGCTGAGCTGCTTTTTCCTTTACTCCAGTTGTCTGCAGTGGCTCTCTTTGCCTGCTGGGAGCTATGTTTGGCCCCTCTGGTGTTAGTAGGCCAGTCTGCAGATGCCTTGGGCTTGAGCTGAGTCAGATCAGGTGCTCACCACTGATGCAGTAACACCAAACTGCAGGGTGCTTTCCCTGTGTTGTCCCCTGAGAAGGTTTCATTAGTGGGCAGGGACCTGCAATCAGACCAGTGCACTGCTGGGGCCAAAGTCTGACTGGTCACCTTTCCCTCTCCCTGGGGCAGGAGCTACTTTGGAGTGGTGCTTTTGTGTCTGCTTACACACTGCAAGGCCTACAGCACCATCCTGGATGGGTTCTAGTCAACAGCATATTTGAGGCGGCAGATCCATAATGTGCAAGGAGCCGGGGTGGGGGGGTGAGTACTGTTAGCAAATTAGGTAGTAGTATACATGCTATGTGGCTTCGGGCAGGTGGTCGACTATTTCGGGTGGGGGTGGGGGAGGAAATGGCGCCTGCTAACTCCTTTGTTCCTGGTGAAATCTAACCCAGGGATCTCTGCTCCTCTGGACATGCTGATTATCAGTAAATTACCCTCCCTCCCATAAGCCCCAAACTGCCACTTCTGTGCTGTATCTCTGCTGACTGTTTGTAGTGCTGGATCTTTAAGGGTGGGGACTCAGTTTCCTCTAGCCCTCCTGGCTCTCCTAGAGCAGAGCCCACTGATTTTTTAAATTCCAGGTTTTAAGGCCTGTTGGTTATAAAAACTCATGAAATTCAGCCCCTCTGTTTTTCAAAGCCAAACATTACAGGGATTTTTCTTCCCTGCTCAGGCTCCCCAGTGTGAAGGTCTGTTTCTCTCTCCATGCCTACCATGTTCCCCCCTCCTGCAGACAGACCCAATGTCCATTTAGCTCCTGAGCCTGTCTCTGCCCTTCCTAACCTCTTCATTTCGGCCTCTTCTCTATGGTTAGTTGTGGAGTTTGTTCTACCAGTCTTCAGATCATTCTCTCAATTATTTACACTGATGTGAGTGTTATCTAGTTATATCAGTGGATCTATGTGAGCTTAGGTTCCCCCTACTCTGCCATCTTCCCTAGGAGTTCCTATTGTTGTAGACTTCTAAACTTATCTCTTAGTAATCAACATAAAAAGATGTAAAATAACAAAGAAAGAAACACAATAACACTGTCAACCAACAGAAGCTAACTAACATTTATATAGTACATGACCCAACAACAGAAAAATTCACACGGAACATTCACCAAAAGAGAACATTTCCTGACTCAGAAAACAAGCCTTAAATAATTTATAAGAATTAAAATCATACAAAGTATGTTCTCTGATCATAATGGAATGAAACCAGAAATCAATACCAGAAAAATACAGTGAAATCCTTAAATACTTGGAAATTACAAATCTCACATCTAAATAATCCTTAGGTCAAAAAGGAAGTCACAAAGGAAATTAGAAAATATTTAGAACTGAGAAAGGCAGAACATATGAAGATATGAAAATACAACATATGAGAACTTATGAGATGCAGCAAAAGTAGTGCTTAGAAGGAAATTTATACTATTGCATATAATGGAATAAATTTTCTTCTACTACTTAAAATGTAAGTATTTTTATATTGGAAAGGAAGGTCTCAAATCAATAATCTAAGCTAATCTTAAAAAACTACATAAATAAGTCCAAAGTAAATTCAAAGTAAGAAATAATAAAAAACAGAAATTAATGAAATTGAACAAAGAAAATTAATAGAAAAAACTCAGTAAATGCAAAAGAAAACTCTAGCAATATTTACAAGGAAAATCAAAATACAAAAAAGAGGTTATTTCAGGTCATACAAACATTAAAAGGATATTAAAAGAATACTCACAACAACACTATGCATATAAACTCAACAATCTAGATGCAACAAACCAATTCCCTGATAGCCAAAAATGACCAAAATTCACCCAACATGAAATAGATCATTGGAATAACTATTTAAAAAAACAGTAACTATTAAAGAAATGGAATTCATAATTAGAAACTTTCCAAAAAAGAGGGCTTCAGACCCAGGTGATTTGATTGGAGAATTCTACCTAATATTTTAAAAAGAAATACCAATTCTACACAATGTCTTCCCGAATAAGAGGGAATATTTTTCATTCATTTTTTTAAAGTAATCTCTATGCCCAACGTGGGACTCCAACTCATGATCCTGAGACCAAGAGTTACATGTTCTACCAACTGAGCCAGCCAGGAGCCCTGGAATAATTTTCATTGTATTGTGTGAGGTAAGCATTAACTGGATAACAAAACCCCTAGGGAGCAATATCCCTTATGAACAGACATAAAAATCCTCAAAAGAGTATCAGCAAATTGAATCCAGCCATATATAAAAAGCATACACCACAACCAAACGAGATTTATCTCAGAAATGCAAAGCTGGTTCACCGTTCAAAAGTAAATCAGTGTAAAATATATTAACAGTCTAAAGAAGAAAAAATTACACATGATTGTGTCAATGCTAGAATGGCATTTGACAAAATTCAGAACACAATACAGGAAACAAAATTAGTAAAGTAAGAATAGAAGAAAACTTTCTCAGCATAATAGAGGATATCAAGAAAAACTCTGCAGCTAAAATCTTTGTTCATGATAAAAAATTGATTATTTCCCCCCTAAAATGTCCTTGCCCATCCTTCCTACTGAAAGCAGAATTGGAAGTCATACTCAGTGAAAAGGGCAAGAAAAATACATTAAAAATATACAATTTGGAAAGGAAGAAATAAAACTGTCCCCACCTACAGATGATAAAACTGTATGTACAAGTCCTGAGGGATCTACCACAATAACTCCTACAACTAATAAGTACATTTAGCAATGTCATAGACTACAAAGTCAAAGCACGCACACACACGTGCACAGACACGCAAATTATACTTTAATTATTTATATTACATGTCTATATACTAGCAATTAACAATTACAAACTGAAATTTTAAAAATATCATTTAAAATTGCTTCCCCCATGTGTTGTAATGAGCACTGTGTATTATATAATACTGATGAATCACAGACCCACACCCCTGAAACAAATAATACATTATATGTTAATTACCTGAACTTAAATATAAATAAGTAAATAAATAAATAAATAGCTCCTCCAAAATGAAATACTTAGGCATAAATCTAACAAAGTATGTACAAAATCTATATGCTAAAAACTAAAAAAGGGCTAATAAAATAATTAAAACCACTTCCATGTCAATTCTCTCCTAATTGATCTGTAAACTTAATATAATTCCCACCAAGATAATTTTTGTACATATAGACAAATATGACATTTTGTACACATAGACAAACTTACATTAACATTTATATTCAAAGGCAAAGGACTTAGAACAGCCAAAAAAGAAGTTTTTAAAAAAGAATAAGGTTGGAGAACCAAAGCAAGTGATTTTAAGACTTACTATAAAGCTACAGTAAACAATACAGTGTGATATTGACAAAGGAATAAACAAATAGATGACTGAAACTAAATGAGAACCCAAAAATACTCCTGAACAAATACGACCAACTGATTTTTTACAAAAGTGCAAAGGCAATTCAATAAATTACAGTCTTTAACAAATTGTGTTGGAATAACTCAACATTTGAACATCCATATGTACCCTCCCCCAAAACAACACTCAATTTAAACCTCACACATTATTAAAAAAAATCAAAACTCAAAATAGATTACAGATCTAACTGTAAAATGTAAAACTATAAAACATTTTAGAGAAAATCTTCATGACCTGAGGTTAGCCAAAGAATTTTTAGACATCCCATGAAATCCATGGTGCATTAAAGACATAATATATTGGTCTTCATCAAAATGAAAACATTTTGCCTGCAAATGACACCAAGAAAATGAAAACACAAGCCACAAAGCAGGAAAAATTATTCACACCACATATCAGGCAAGTGCAAGGTCTCAAAATATACAAGTTTAAGTACAGTTCTCAAAATATATAAGAACCTCTTATAATTTAAAAATTTTTTAAAACTGAGTAAATGATTTGAAGAGATACTTCACAAAAGAAGAAATATAAATGACCGATAAATACATGAAAAGACACTCAGTATCACACTTTCAAATCACGGTCAACAAAGGACTTTTATGCAGCATACATAAAGATCTTTCAAAACTCACCAGTAAGAAAATACAATGTAATTTAAAAATGGGTAAAAGAGTTTAACAGATATATGGATTGCAAGTAAATTACACAAAAATATGTTCAACATTATTAATTATTAGCATTAGGGAAATTCAAATTAAAACCATGATGAGGGATGCCTGGGTGGCTCAGCCAGTTAAGCCTCTGCCTTTGGCTCAGGTCATGATCTCAGGGTCCTGGGATCAAGCCCCACCTTGGGCTCCCCACTCTGCGGGGAGTCTGCTTCTCCCTCTTCCTCTGTCCCTCCCCTCCCCCTGCTCATGCTCTCACTCTCAAATGAATAAATAAAATCTTTAAAAATATATGATGAGACATCACTATATACCTATACGAAAGGCTAAAATAAATAATATTTAAAATGCCCAGTGCTGATAAGAATGTGGAGCTACTGAAACACATTGCTGTTAAGAATACACAATAATACAACCACCCTGGAATACAGTTCAGCAGTTTCATATAAAGATTAATGTACACTTACCATACTTTATATAAGTCCTGCACCCAGCTGTTTACTGAGAGAAATGAAAACTTATGTTCACAGAAAATCCTGTACAGGAATGTTTATATAAGCTCTATTCATAATCGCCAACTTCAATGAGTGAAAAGAATATACACTGATACAATGGAATACCACTCTGCAATAAAAACAAATGGAACTGTTGAGGTTACTACAACTTGAACAAATCTCAAATGCATTATGCTAAGGGAAAGGAGCCAGTCTCAAAGGTACATGCTATGTAATTCATTCATATAACGTTTGCAAAAAAAATAAACCTTTAAACAGTGGTTGCCAGGTGTTAGCAATAGGCAAATAGTATAAATACAAAGGGATAACACAAGGGATTTTTGGGGGGTGATGTAACTGTTCTTTATCTTGACTGTGGTGATAGTTACATGAATCTATACACTTGTTAAAATTTACATACTGTCCACCCAAAAAATGTCAATTTTTACTATATCCAACTTTAAAAATAAAATTAAACATAACAAAGATAATTAGAAAATCCCTGTTTGGAAATTCAGAAAATACTCTTTTAAATAACTCTTAAGTCAAAGGAGATGTTGCGATGAAATTATAAATTTTGAAGTGAATGATAACAAAATATGGGATATACTCCAAAGCTATGATTGGAGGAAAATTCATAACCTTAGATGAATATATTAGAAAAGAAGACAAATTCAAAACAAATGAGCTAAATATCCTTCTCAAAATGGCAGAAAACAAATACCACATAAAACCTAGAGAAATAAAAACCAAAAAAATTATGAATTAAAAGAACAGTAAGAATTAATGGAAAACAATAATAATTATGGATAAAATAACACTAAAATTACACAAAGTCTTTTACAGTATAAAAATAAAAGAATATAATCTGTAACTCTTCAACTGGTAAATGGATAATAATTTGTGGTAAATCCATAAAATGGAATACTACTTAGCATTATAAAGGAATAAACTGATATATGAACAGCCTAATTGTATCCAAAAATCATTATGGTAAGTAAAAGAAGCCAGACACTAAAGGCTACATACTGTATGATTCCATTTATATGATATTGAGAAAAGGTGAAACTTTTCAATTTGACAAGGGGTGGGAATGGAGGAAGGAGACTGCACACAGGACATAACGAAACTTTTTAGGGTGATGGAAGTACCCTGTATCTTGATTGTGATGAGAGTTAGATGCCTATATAAATGTCATATGACTGTCAAAACTCACAGAACTATATACATAAGTGAATTTTATTGCATGTAAATTATATCTCAATAAACCTACTTAAGGAAAAACCTAATATAGAAAAATTTCTAAAAACAATATCAACGGTAAATATTTTAAGCAGATACTGCTTTTTAACTCAGAAGCACACATTTTGTGATATAATACCAGTGTAATTTCTTGGGCTTAAGTTAAGCCATGTCAACTTTTCAAATTAACTTTGCAGTTACAAGTTACAAATTTACTGGACCTAACACTACTGATAGACGGATGACATTTAAAGACCTGCATTTAAAGAGTAAATAATCGAATAGTTAGTTATCAATTTAAGTGATTGTTTATGTGTGTTTACACAAAAGCACTACTCTTATTTGTCTAGATAGCTTTGAAAGATGAGAACACTTTGCTTCTACTTTTATCTTTCATTCTTTTGGTTGAGTGGATTTAATTTCTAAGTAGTCACAATATATAAGTTTTAACTCTGGCTTATTCCAAAGACACATTACTTTTCAAAATTTGATATCTACCAGTTTCTTTTTTCTAACGTGGAATGCCATCCTTCATCTTTCTCAAGAAAAAGAAGCTAAGACTGTAACATTACAACCAAACTGATTTTTGTGATCTACTTCCAGGTGGCCTGTCACAGGCTGGCATATCCACAGAGGCCAAAGGCTGCCATTTCAAAACCTCCTCTAAGAGTTTATAAAGAATTAAAACAGCAGCACTCATTGTTACATTTCCTAACTGCACTTGCTGTGTCAGTGATCATCACATATGTCATTATGTCATAGCATTTAGAAAGTGCTTTGTGTTTATACCCGCAAGGTCCACTCTCTGACTGAGATTGATTCCAATCTTCCTGTAGTTACATATGCAATCTCAAAACCTAGGGACAATATCTTCAGCACTAAATGAAAAGCATTAACCCCAATGACACCATCTGGAGTTTTTATTTTAGGATATACTTTCAATGTCTTGAAATCTAAGCTATGTTAGCAATACTCAGATGAAAGGAATGTACTACAACTTACTCTGCTTTAGTGGAAAAGGCATAACTACATCATCCAAAAAGACATACGCTAGTCCTATCATCTGGTTACACACTCCATTTACCAGGCCATTAAGAACAGTTAAGCTAGCCTTTTAAAAATTGTCCTATAATATCACATTGGGATATAAAAATAGATCATCATACAGGTATCTATTTCCCAATCTTTGCTGTTTAATCAAAGGAGGTTAAATTTCTGCTTCTCTACTTCTGCTGACCAAGATTTATCTAGTATGTCAAGCATACATTATGGTTTATACCAATCTGTTCTATTTTGGAGATGCCACTCCAATGTTCACTAGACTGGGAAGAAAGCCTATGAGAACTGAATAAACTAAATTTTTTAAAAAAATATATTGAACAGATTGTTTCTATTTGGATTAGCATCATTCATATATGGGATACTCAAGGTGCTTTACAATGAGGTACAAATTAGAACTATAATGAGTACTTACAAGCAACAGCTTAGCTTGTAGGGGAACTGTTTATTTAGGAAGAAAAGACTTGGCTGACATTCCAAGTTTATTCCCTCTACATTTCTCTAACAAGAGTGCAGATTTTTTAGCTTACAAAGCCATACATAACCTAACTGAAGGCAAACACCAAGGCCTTCAGTAAAGGATCTCTATGGGATTGTAACTTAAGTCTAGTCGTTTGCCCTGTAACCATGTACCAAATCAACAGAGTAGGAGATACCAATTAAGATCCTGAAATAAATTAGATCAGGCATGAAGAGTCATCAATGAGGACTGGAATTTTAATCAGTATTTAAAATATAAATTCTAGAAGTGACATTCAATTTTTTAAGCAACTGATGCTAAATGATATTAACTATAACATAACTGGTAACATTTAAAGTACAGAAAAAGATAATGGAAGTTATGTAGACTTGGTAAAAAGTAGTCTGGAGACTTTGATGGAGGTAATGTATATATGTGTGGGTACACATGCACACTAAAAATAGACATGGAGTAGTTGCTTATTTTTCTAATACTAAAAATTCAATTTTGCCATTTTCAAATGCTTAAAAGCTAGATTTTATTACCTGGAAACAACTTCTTTTAAAACCATCTCTACAAATGCGTCAGTACTTACTATGGCCCAGGTAAATACAGTGTTGAGTAAGATAGACAAGGCATATACAATCTGGCAATTACAAAATTTGTAATTACAAAATTACAAAGCTCTCTATTCACATTAGGTATAAATACTATGAGTGCTAACTGCAGGGCTACTTAGCACAATCACGAGGGGCAGAGAATATCTCATGAAGGAAGTGATGTCTAAAGGGAGCCTCAAAAGATGAATGGAACTGGCAGGAGACGTGGAGAAAAAAAGAATATTTCAAGCTGAGAGAACAGCCTTTCAAAAGAATCAAAAGTTAGAAAAAGGAATGATAGTTGAGAAACTGGTAATCACAAGTATCAATAATTAAATTTGTGTTGTTAATAAAAAATACCATTCATTGAGACCCTGCTCTATAGCACTAGACTTCTTACACATACTGCTTCTAATATTTACAGCCTTTCGATTATCATTATCCCCATTTTACAGAAGAACACATTTAAGCCTCAGAGATAGTAACTTGCCTTGTCAGGAAAAAATTTTAAATGACTTAAGATGGCCAAAAATTACTCGGTATCTCGTCTAGGGTGCCTTTCCAAGTTATCTCCACCTTTCTGCCTTTCCTTGCCTATTTTTAAATTTCAGAAATTATAGATAATGGACAGCAATCCAAATGATTATTTTCCACAGATATGCAAATGAATTTTGTCCAGTAGAGTTGTCACTGATCTGCATCCTGCATATGGAAAAAGCCAGTTTTGACTCTATTAAACAATTTTGTGTCCCACAAACATGTGTCTGTTCTTTGGATTCTCCTTGGAGCTATTGCAGTAACCATCTTCATGGTTCCCCCATTAATTAATGAGTTAAATAATACCTTTGCATATGTTCATGAGTATTTTTATGAGTCATAATTTTGTCTTTTTAAAAAATCATCCTTTAATGGCTCCAAAGCACAGTGAGTCAGAATTTGAAAGTTTGTGTGGATTCTGTTATGATTCCAAAGATAAAGTTCCTTCCTACACACAACTCACTATTTCCTCCTTTTATTCTTGAATATTAATGTTAACACAATTTTTTGTAATACCTCTTATAAGGGTCTCACTGAATTTTTTTTTTAAAGGTTGATGTGATGAAACATACTAATAAGTCCAGCATGAGGCTACTTTACTCTCTCACTAACTTCACCTAACTGTAATTCCTGAGCCTCCTATGGAATGAAAAAGGAAAATAAAAATACCTTCTCTCATTCCAAGGCTTTTCACAGCCAGGCAACCACAAAAAGAAAGAATGAACCTACAATTCATGCCATTTAATGCTCTATCAGGCATAATTCAAGTCAAATCCCATTGGGCAAACTCTGGGATAATTAAAATGTACTAATATAATGAATAAGAGAAAGGTGGCGACCTGGGGAAGAACTTCTAAAACCCTTGCCTCCTGCTTTTGCTGATTATTCTTTTTGTTATGTTAGACTCCCTTTCTTGACCTTGTCTTTCTGAAAAAATTACAGATTGTTTCTGTTGAACAAAACTAATACCTAGTGGCAAACCTACACAATGGAAATTGGGTGGTAAATTTTATTGCAATAAAAAATACCCAACAACATAAAGGGCCACTGTTACGGTATTCATTCAATTCAAAAGGAAATTGTAAAAAAAAAAAATTCATTTAAAAAGGAAGAAAAATCCAGCGTGCACATTTATATAAAAATGTATTTGTTTACCTGCTTGACAAAATTGACAGTATGAAGCTTCCTTTGCATGTTACAATGACATGTGTTAAAGGTATACGCTTCTTTCGAACCAAACATTTACCCTTCGCCACTGGTGAAAGGCAACAAGATCTCTTTACAAAGCCTCGTCTTTTTCAATAAATTTTGCATGAAAACATGTTACACTGGCACAAAGTTGCCTGCTGTCACATTCGAAGTGTGATAAATGTTTAATGAAAACAACACCACACAGCTTGGTGTCAGACAACAGCTATCACACAGCCCTGCTTTGATCCAAACAGACACTTAAAAGGAGTTCTAAGCACGCTCTGCACCACAGAACACTATAACCTATATGCAAATGGACTAAATTAGCATAAATGACTTCCTGCTGCATAAAGAAATAAGAGGTAAGGAAAAATATGACAGCCTCTAAGAGTATGTAACTGCTGTCAAAACTCAGAGTCCAGCATTCCCAAATCACTTCAACATCTTCTGCCAAGCACTAGGTAGGAAAAATCTCATCAACAGAAACTTAGTGCATGAAACTCTACAACTGAAGACTCTGGAACATTGCCAGGTCAAAGCCTTAATCAACATGTATCTATAAAGTGTGATTACTACATGGTACTATATTTCTTATACACACTGCTTGTAATACTTCTAGTTTTCTTAAGTATCATTATCCTCATTTTACAGAAGAATAAATTAAGGCTCAAAGAGAATAACTTGTTCTGTAAGGAAAAAAAAATTTTAAATGATTTAAAATGAGCAGAAATTTTCTTTCCCAGAATCTAAATACCATAGCACACTTTTAAATGTGTGTGTGTGTGTGTGTGTGTGTTTGTATTTCAGAATACTACATTTTCAAAGGTAGTAATTCCTATGACCAAAAAGTATACGCTGCTTCTGTTGATAAGCCTTCTGAGCTTTTAGTCTATAAAGACATATCTGAAATAGTTTTGATACAAGTGATATAACTTCTAATTACACTGCACAGTAAACTTTTTAATGAAAGATTTTATAAATAGGTAACATACAGGCTATGAAGCCCAATTTCAATCCTGTCCCAGTAGCTTCTAATGTATTTTCAGAAAGATTTAAAGACAACTGATGTAGCGGGAGTCACACGTCAGCATCAGAAATTCTATTTAAACATATTCCCTTTCCATTACCCACCAAAAAGAACTGCTTCAGTTGTCCATATATGAATTTCTATGTCCAGTGGGAAATACTTACCTCTCTCTAAGAGCACAAAGGTTTAAAAAGTTATATAAAGAAAGAAAAGAAGAAAAGTATAAACTCAAGTGTTCAAGCAAAATATTCTAGAAATCCTGATTGGCACATTTCTGAAAACAACATCCATCTAATGAAAAGTCAATAAGGGAATAATAACTGAAAGCCTTTCATAATACCACATTTAAAGGAGAATGCATTCAGGAATACCAAATTAGATTCCTGATGAATCCCAAAGTTACTTAAATTAAGAAAGTATTTAATAGGCAATAACTGCTTTAAACCAAATTTTCCTGGCTGGTAATTTAAATCCTGATGGAAAATAGATTTTAAGCAAAACCATCCAAATTCTACTCTTAAGGATGGCAGTATGATTTAAAATAAAGAGCAGAATGTCACTGGTGGTATTGACATATTTCTTCACAACCAATTTTTCTTTTTTTTTTCTTTTTAAGATTTTTATTTATTTATTTGAGAGAGGAAGCATGAGCAGGGTGAGGGGCAGAGGGAGAAGCAAACTCCCCCACTGAGCAGGGAGCCCGATGCAGGGCTCGATCCCAGGATCCCAGAATCACGACCTGAGCGGAAGGCAGACGCTTAACCAACTGAGCCACCAAGGCACCCCTCACAATCGATTCTTCAAAGAAGTCTATAAAAGATGTTTTATAATAGCCAACTATACTTGATGGAGTTTGATCAAATGTTGCTGAAGAAGGCACAATATGAATATACAGAAGACTCAGATGGGGTGTATAATGTTCATAACCATCAAACCAAGCTGTAATTATGAGATGTCATGACAAGTTTCATATTTCTGATTTTTGGCTCTGAGTATAAGTATGCTTAACAAAATAATGTTGTGTCCAACTTCAACATAACTACTGTTAAGAAAATTTGTTTTCATATTTTAAAAACATATTTCCAATAAATAAATACAAATATCTAATGATATGATAAATATTTTAAATTTTAAAAATCGGGTGGGGGAAGCTAATAAAAACAAGAAAAATCTGTATCAATGTTTAAAGATAAAATAGTCTTAAAAACCAAATTTTATAAATGTAAAACATTAAAATTAACATCATTAAACCGTCTTCAAAAAATCTAAGACAAGGCTCAGTTTGTGTCTTTCTTAAATTAATCCTTCATATAGTGTTATAAGGAAAGACATCTTTTAGTCCCTACAAACTCCTAATACCTTCCCTGCTTTTATTGGGCCTTCCTTACTCAGTAGCTTAATAAAATGAAAAGATCAATTTACAACACTATAAGATATAATCATTCAAATGTTCTAGGAATTCCAAGAACTACGTTTAATTAGCTGCTGTATTTATAAGATTTTTCAGAATTATCTAATTTGGTATCTTTTTCCTCAAAAGTTTAATAAAAAAAACTTTCTTATTATTAGGCTTATTAATTTTTTCTTGCACATTCCTTTCTCTCCCACTTTTATTTTCCCAATTTATAAAATATTCCTTTACCATTATTGTTCTTACTCTTCTTACTTTGTACTTTTAAATATATGCTTTATATTCTATCAATTTTCATATAATATTGACATTTTCAAACTAGATTGATAAAAACAAACATTGTTATAAATATAGAGGCAGAAACACATGAGTTGTTATCTTATGTGGGAAAGCAGCTACGTTATTTAGCATAACATAAGCTAAAATATTTGTTATTGGGTTGCTCAACCACAATGAACTAATATATAAGTCTAATTATATGGCTTGTGAATTTTTTTCCTTTTTCTCCACCCACTTTTTTTCAGTGGGGGTGGGGGCGTGAAATCATTTGGCAAGAGACAGCTAACAAAATGATCATAGAGATAAATTTAAGGGCTAGAAATTTTGTCATTCTTATTAAATATAATTCTAAATAAACATAAGAAATGCTGTTGTAGGAAAATGTGTGAGAAAGAGAGAGGGAGAAAAGAAAAAATAAATCTTTTACTAATCACAGATTTCTGGCCTGATCAAAGAAAAATAAGGCACAGAAATTCAGTTCTCTTTAGGTATTTTCTAGGGAAGTTTAAGCAACAGCATATCACTGATCTCAAACATTATGTCTCATCATCAATGATTATGGATTACTACAGGAATGAGGACAATGTACTGTTAAGAGTCAAGATGCTCTTGTTAGTAAATATGAATCAGAAGCCTAACTCTACCACTTACTAGCTCTGTGATTACTAGTTTTCATCTATTTGAAGGATAATAGAAGTTCCTATTCCATGAGGCTATTACGAAAACTAAATAAGATAATGCATGTCAACTGCTTAGCAAAATTCCTGACACTTAGAAAATACACTTAAAACGTTAAACACTTATTATTATGTCCACGGTAAACAAAACATTTTGTTCATACCTCATATAGACCTGATCTTATCACTACCCTACTTGGAACTTCATCAGCTTCTCACTGCCTTTAGAATTAACTCCAATCTTAACTTATAAAGTACTCCAATACTCATTTCTCACCATTATTCCTCTTCAACTCTAAATCAAGCCTCATTAGACTTTAGTTCCTCATATATGCCATACCCCCCTTGCTCGTCTCCAGGTTTTTCCACATGAAGTTCATTTTGCACATAACATTCTTTCTCACCTCTCCCTTCAATGTATAAAGACCACTTCTTCTGAAACCTTCCCCGACATGTTGACTAGTCTGGACCAAACAGCTTAATGCTCATGGAAATATCTTGCAACCACCATGTGTCAAGACTGAGGATGAAAGCCAACATGCTAAGACTGGCCTGTTGGAAGGGTAAAAAAGTACCCAGATCTGCTTACCTCTAAACTCTTTGTTTTATTAGCAATAAATGTGCTCATGGTGGCACTGGATGGCACAGTCAGTTAAGCCTCCAACCCTTGGTTTTGGCTCAGGCCATGATCGCAGGGTCATGAGATCAAGCCCCGCGTTGGGCTCCGTGCTGAGTGGAGTTTCTCTCTCCCTCCCCCTTTGCCCGTCCTCCCCGCTCTCTCTCTAAAATAAATAAATAAATCTTAAAAAAAAAAAAGGTGCTCAAGGTTTAAGCCAGAAGCTGACAAACTACAACCTGTGGGCCAAATCTGCCAATTGCTCATTTTTGTAAATAAAGTTTTACTGCCATATAGCCATATCATTCATTTACATTATCTATGGCTGCCTTGGTGTTAAAAGGACATAGTTCAGTAGTTGCAACAGAGACATATGGTCTAAAAAGCCTAAATTATTTGCTATGCAGCCCTTTACAAAGAAGTCTGCTGTCCCTGGTTTAAGCTACTATGGTTTAGGTTTTGTTACTTATGGCCAAAAGCATTCTAACTCATACACTGTTTCCATAGCTTCCTAGTGAAACATTCATCTGATTTCACTGTAATTACTTACAATCTTCCCCTCTATCTATGCTTATTTTGCCATCTGCATAAACTCTCCAAGTAGGACTGACTTACTATTACCACACTATTACCAAAATAGTACTTCACAAATAGAAGGCTTTTAAATATTGCTGACCAAACAAGTGAGCAAATGAATGAATGAATGTATCTGATCAATAACCAATCAATATTTATCAACAACTAAAATGTACATTAGGTACTCTAAGTGATACAAAAGAGTATAAGATATATTCTCTGCCCCGAATGGCTTAAGAAATCATGTCTAAGAAATAAACACATAAGCTTTAAAAAAAAATTATTTCTGAAGCAAAGCAGGGTATATCTGTACATATATAAATATTATCATTAAATGTGTACACTGACCCCCCCCAAAAAATTCCTGATTTTAGATCATACCAAAAGATAAGAATCTGGATGTCCTCGGCACTAACCAGAAGAGACACTATCCAGATATAACAGCACATTATACTATGGTCCATTAAAACCATGGAAATTACTGAATCAAGCTACCCAACAGCTTTTTGACATTGGTTCCCTGAGCCCTTCAACTGACACCTCTTGTTTTGACTTTGTTCATCCCCTTTGTTGACATTTAAAAAATAGTGATGAATACAACATTATTACCTTGTAAATCTGTCATCCAGAATTCAGTCCCTCAAACATAATCGCCACTGAGTTTAACCTGTAAAGCTGGCCCAAACTTTCAAGACTGATGTCATCATATGAGACTCTTCCCTGAAACCACCCAACCTCCCTTTTTTATCCATGTACTCTTTTTTCTTAACTTTAAAATCTCCAAAATAATGCTTTATGTAATATTAATTTTATACAACTGTGTAACTATTCTGGTTAGGTGGAAAGCAAAAATTTAATGACTACCAGAAAGCATAGTCACTCTTTTCATAGGCATGTAACATCTAAAGAGTAAACCAAAAGAAAAAGAGAACAAAAAAAGAACAAGAAGCAAGGGAGTTCCTTGACTGACGTAATTTATTCATCCTCTTGGTCCATATTTTCCAGTCTCAAAAAACTACTCTCTATCCTCTCCTCAAATCTATCATCCTCCTGACTTTCTCCTCTCTCAATAGATTTCTCTCATATCCTCTCTGATCTTAATTTCACTCTACCACTCTAGCTAACTCAGCCTCCCTATCCTTATGGCCAGATAGCCAACCCCGTCTCCTCTCCTATAATATTCAACAATTCTTAAAACTAGAAAAAAACAGAACTCAGAATTTTGCAGACCACAACTGCTCTCTGTGCATTAAAAGTTGTGAGTTGAACAGGAAAAAGAAAGTCATATAATAATATTATCCTCTTCTAAAATCCACCAGAAATTTATCATTTCAAAGAATCTGTTCATATAATATCACTGTAAATCTGGAAATAAAAAATAAACACACAGACAATTGTGAAAAAGAATGGAATGAGAGATGGATGAGTTCCATATCCTTTAATAAATTTAATTCTTCATAGAATCAAGATCTCAAGGAACTATATTTAAGATCCTGACAAGCTCCCTGACTTAACACTGAGAACTGATACATTACAGACAAACACTTTTGTACTGAAGTATTACAGTGGGTATACATGGGGTATTGAAAGACTCACAAAGGGGGATAAATTCCAAGATGTTTTACTTCATATAATAAAAGAGCCCAATGCCAATTTTGGGTAAAACAAACAAGAAGCTATAATTCAAACTACAAACCAAGACTTTGTTTCATTTTAACATTTTCTAATTTAACAAAGAGTTATGAATGGATTTCAACCTCCAACTGGACAAAGTTAGACTAATTGTTTCAATAATACCAATTCCAGAAAAAATAAATCCTGGGTCTCACACACACACCCTTACCAGTGGCCAAGTCCTATTCCATATAGAAAGAGGCCTAACCAAGAAACAACAATTGTTGGAGAGGATGTGGAGAAAGGGGATCCCTCCTACATTGTTGGTGGGAATGCAAGTTGGTACAGCCACTCTGGAAAACAGTGTGGAGGTCCCTTAAAAAGTTAAAAATTGAACTACCCTATGATCCAGCCATTGCACTACTGGGTGTTTACCCCAAAGATACAGATGTAGTAAAGAGAAGGGCCATATGCACCCCAATGTTCATAGCAGCAATGTCCACAATAGCTAAATCGTGGAAGGAGCCGAGATGCCCTTCAACAGATGACTGGATTAAGAAGTTGTGGTCCATATATACAATGGAATATTACTCAGCTATCAGAAAGAACTAGTTCTCAACATTTGCTACAACATGGACGGCACTGGAGGAGATAATGATAAGTGAAATAAGTCAAGCAGAGAAAGACAACTTATCATATGATTTCTCTGATCTATGGAACATAAGAACTAGGATGATCGGTAGGGGAAGAAAGGGATAAAGAAAGGGGGGGTAATCAGAAGGGGGAATGAAACATGAGAGACTATGGACTATGAGAAACAAACTGAGGGCCTCAGAGGGGAGGGGGGTGGGGGAATGGGATAGGCTGGTGATGGGTGGTGAGGAAGGCACGTATTGCCTGGTGCACTGGGTGTTATACACAACTAATGAATCATCGAGCCTTACATCGGAAACCGGCGATGTACTGTATGGTGACTAACATAATAAAAAATAAAAAAAATAATAATAATAAATAAATAAATAAAAAAAAATAAAGAGGCCTAACCAATAGGAAATCACATGGTTCCCTCCCTTCATTTCACCTTTATACTTTTCTCCTAACAGCTTTATAATAAATTAACAGACATTTTTAATCATGAACTAGTCTTTAAATTTTAAAATCATATTCATAAGGAAATTGAATGTAGTACTTTCCTAAAGAATTATGTAAATTTTCTTTATTGACATACTAAGCTTTGATAGTGCCATTTATTTTGTGTTTCTAAAGTTCGGTATATAAGTCTTAAATGAAAATGGGAATATAAAGGAAGCATAGTAAAAATCTGAGATAACCACTTTGACTTATCCTTTCTTCTTTATCTAATATATTTTCCTCTTGTGTCCACCTAAGAAAAAAATCTCAGAGAATGAAAATTTAGTTTGAATATTGCCATGGAATCACTGAGTCATCACTACTTAAGATTTGTTTCAACTTACCCACGTTTGATGCTGTGTAATTCCTTGTCCTTGCATTTATCTTTCTCCTTTTCTCTTTTCTCCTTGTCTCTGCCTTTACGTCGTTCTCTATCCCGAGATCGACTTCGGGTTCTTCGGTGACTGGACCTTTCACTGCTTCGACTATGGGAACGTGGACGAGGTCTTGACCTGGACCTATAGTAAGTAGATTTTATTACATTCATTTAGTGTATATTTTGTATTATGAAATGCAAATATTCTTTTTTTTTTTTAAATACACTCCTTTCTTTTTTTTTTTTAAGATTTTATTTATTTATTTGACAGAGAGAGAGACAGCCAGCGAGAGAGGGAACACAAGCAGGGGGAGTGGGAGAGGAAGAAGCAGGCTCCCAGTGGAGGAGCCTGATGTGGGGCTTGATCCCAGGACCCTGGGATCACGCACTGAGCTGAAGGCAGACGCTTAACGACTGAGCCACCCAGGCGCCCCTTGAAATGCAAATATTCTTAAAAATGATCTAAAAGGATTTAGTTTTTAGTTATGGATTTAGTAACTAACTATGTGAAATAAGCATCTGTATAGGATTCTTTATGAATAAATATACTCAATTAAAATGATATGAGGGAAATATATGTTGTCAACTTCAGAGGAAATTAAGGTTTAGTGAAAAAATGTCTCAAGTGTAAGCCTTAAAGGTTCAAATTGCATACTGACTACTGAAGTCTCCTCAAATAATATAACAAATCTGTAATGTATCTAAGATAATTTCCAAAAATAGTGTCTTCCCTATCTCTACAATCTCGGCTTCCATATCTATTCAACTTCTTTTCTTACGTCTAATTGTTACAATTAAACTATTCCCCTCCTCTACCCTAATCCCGCTATTCTTTGTATTAAATAACAGTAAGAGGTAGGATATACTATGGTTTTTTTAAAAACTAAATATTTCAAATCCTGCTTACAGTACTGAAAGAAAGCCTCTATCACACTGGTTATCTTATAGATATTATAAAAAAAAACAACTACCTAAAGGCATTATTGGATAGTGATCAAAGGAAGGCAGATTCTGTAGGCGGCCAACACTTTTGAAAAGAACAGATCAATAACAAAGTTTCCCATTCTATATCAGCTTCTTTTCTGAAGGCAAGGCTAAGTCTGTGCCATGCAGGGCAGCTAAAACTCCAGCAGAAAACTTCAGGATTTTTGTACTAAAAAAAACAGAAGAAACAACAGAGCAACCACTGCAAAAGGAAAATGAAAGGAGAATCCTGAAAATGAGTGAGAAAAGGAAGCCAAAAATTCTAGATGTAAACACTATTCAAATCCTGGACTGAACCCTACACTATGCATAGGAGGGGAAAACTCCACAGGTAGCTAAGGATAAAAGAACTGAAAACAACAAAGGTCCCTGAAGAGACAGGACTTTTACAATTTTAATTCAACTAACTTAATTTCCTGCTAAAACAAACAAGTAAGCAAACAAAATCAACACTCTTCAGAGGAATATAACAGACCCCAGCATATTCAAAAATATGACATTCACCATTTCCAGGATAAAATCCAAAATTAAGATAATACAATGGAGATTAACCCTGAGATAAGCCAAATCTTAGAATTAGCACAAGGATTTTTAAAAAGTATAACTATGCTTGTAATAAATACAAAGAAATCTCAGCAGAAAAAATAGAAAATGAAAAAAATAGAAATTCTATAACTAAAAAATACAGTATCTGAAATTTAAATTACGCTGAATGAGATTAAAATCTACTAATCACTAATGAGATTAATAACAACAGAGGTAAGAATCTGTATACTTGAAAATAAATCAATCAAGATTACCCAATCCGAAGAATTAAGAAGAAAAAAAGACTGTCAATAATAAAAACAGATCCTCTAGGATCTCTGTGATAATATCCAAATCTCTAACAAGTTTATTTAAACCCAGAAGTAGAGAACATAAGATAGAAAACAATCTTTTTGTGGTGGCCAAAATTTCCCCAAATTTAGTGAAAGACATATTTTCAGATCAGAGAAGTTTAGTGAATGCCAAGATAAATATGGAGAACCATGACTATCGATGAAAACTAAAAGTAAAGAGAAATCTTGAAAGTATTCAGAAAAAACTGACACATTACAATCAGGAAGGAGAGCAATGATATCCATTACTGCTGGCTTCTCATTAGATACAGTGGAGATCAGAAGACAGTAGAACAAAGTTCTTAACATGGTGATACAAAAAACCAATCAGCCCAGAACTTTATATTTAGCAAAATATCCCTCAAAAAATGAAAGTAAAATAAAGTCATTTTTAAGATGAAGGAAAGAATAAACCATAATCATCAATAGTAAATCTGTATTACATTAAGTTCTAAAGTAAGTTCTTTAGGCTGAAGAGAATGATGACAGATGAAAACCTGGGATCTTTAGGAAAGAATAAAGACCACTGGAAATGGTCAATATATAGGGAAATATAAAAAAACTACTTCCTGGGGCTCCTGGGTGGCTTAGTCGTTAAGCGTCTGCCTTTGGCTCAGGTCATGATCCCAGGGTCCTGGGATAGAGCCCTGCATCGGGCTCTCTGCAGGAAACCTGCTTCTCCCTCTCCCACTTTCTCTGCTTGTGCTCCCTCTCTCGCTGTGTCTCTGTCAAATAAATAAAATCTTAAAAAAAAAAAAAAAAACTACTTCCCTTAATTTACTTAAAATAAATATATGTGCTTGGGTACCTGGGTGGCTCAGTCATTAAGTGTGTGACTCTCAATCTCAGGTCAGGTCTTGATCTCAGGGTCATGAGTTCAAGCCCTGCACTGGGCTCCATATCAGGCACTGAGTCTACTTTAAAAATAAATAAATAAGAATAATAAAGTACGTGTGTGTGTGTGTGTGTGTGTGTGTGCACGCGCGCTTACAGTAAAAATTGCAATGTTTCACTGTAGAGTTTATAATGAAAGTAGATATAATACATATAATATGCATAAAATAATCTACGTGGCACGTAAATGGAGACCTACACAATTATAAGGTTTCTACATTTCACATGAATGGTGAAATAATAATTCTAAGTACACTGAAATGGTAAGGGTGTATATGTAATCCTTAGAGCAGCCACTTAAAGAAAAAACAGAAGAAAAGAAATGAAAATATGTATAGCTAAAAAGCCAAAGGATGAACTAAACAAGAATTCTTAAAAATATCCATTAATCCAAAAGAAGTACAAAGAAAACTCAGAGGGACAAACATAAAAATTTTAAATAAAATAAAATATTATATAAAATATTTATATGTAAATACATAAAAAAAAATACATCAAAATATACATATAAAATCATAAAATAGATATATAGCAGATGGTACACTTAAATCCAAATATATCAAAAAATATCTTAAATATTAATACAATCAATACTTTAATTAAAAAGAGCTTGTCCTGGGGTGCCTGGGTGGCTTAGTTGGTTAAGTGTCTGACTCTTGATTTCGGCTCAGGACATGATCTCAGGTTCGTGAGATGAGCCCCGAGTTGGACTCTGCGCTGGGAGTGCAGCCTACTTAAGATTCTCTCTCTCTCTCCATCTGCCCCTCTACCCCTGTACTCTCCCCCTGCCCAAAAAAGCTTGTCCAAATGAATCAAAAGGCAACACACAACTAATGCTACCTACAAAATATTTACTTTAAATATACAGACACAGGTTTAAAGTAAATGACTAAAAATAGATATATCATGCAAACAGCACAGGAAGGGTGTAATGACTATATTAATATCAGATAAATTAGACTTGAGAAACTAAAAGTATCACCAAAAATAAATAAATAAATAAATAAATAAATAAATAAATAAATGGATACTTCATCATGATCAAAGGATCAATTCATAAGTAAAAAATCATACAAAATGTTTATCTGACCACAACAGAATTAGAGTTTAATAACAATAAAATATCTATAAAAAAAATACATAGAAATGAAATACTCTTCTAAATAATTCATTAGAAATCACAAGAAAAATTAGAAAATATTTTGAACTGAATGATAGTGAAAATACAACATAGGAAAATTTGTTGGATGAGCTAAAAGCAATGTTCAGAGGTAATCTTATAGCTTTAAACGTTTATAAAAAGAATAAAGGTCTAAAATCAAATACCTAAGGTTTCATCTTAAGATGCTAGAAAAAGAAGAGCAAAAAGTAAACCCAAAGTACACTGAAGGAAAGAAACATTAAAGAACAAAAATCAATGGAATAGAAAGCAATAATGAAAAAAAGCCAAAATCTGGTTCTCTGAAAATACTTACATATTTGGTAAATCCCTAGCTAGACTAACCAAGCAAAACAGAAATGAGCAAACACAAATTGCTCCCCTAAAGGATGATAGGAAGATGCATAAATTAGACCTGGGTATTTAGGACATATGTAGATCTTGAAAAGAATTACGTGGGTTCCAATGATAGAAATGTCTATCCTCTTTCATCCCTAACTGGTTTACTCAGTAAATAAAGAGTGATATTATAAGATAAGGTCACACACGTTTTTTAATATGTGATTTTCAGAAGTTACAATGCTTGCTACAATGTCAACATGGGTTTATTATCCTAATTTATAAAAATGAAATTTCTATCATTTTCTCTTTAAGTTTGATTACTTCCTCTCTTAATTTTGACACAGGACTTCTTTCCACATCAAGTTTTAATTTATCCTGACATTTTATTTCCCCCACAAATGTTAGTTTATTCATTTCTAATTAAATCTTCTATTATATGTGAATATATAGAAATTTTAACAGATTATTCTAAAATTTTTGAACACTCACATAAAATTTAAAGTTTGCTATTAAAAGAAAGTAATAATAACAAAAATGGAGGGGGGCCTTTTTTGTGATAGCCTCAGCCACTATACATATATATCTTATGCATATACACATAAAGTATATTATTTTAATTTGGTTCTACATTGTTCAGGACCAAAATATGATTCTTGCAATTAGTTTTCATTTAACTAGTGAAAATGCAGAGTACGAAAGACGAGTTAACATTAGTTTAAACTCTAACAACAAAAATAAGCTTCCCTTTTTTAATGAATCTTTAATGTAAGCTCATTTCTTAGTGGTTTGCCCTTTTGTCAAAAAATCACTGACAAAAATGTGCAACCATTTGTGGATTATAAATGAGCTGGATTTTGGTGAAATCATGTTTCTTCATTGTATCTTAAAAAACAGATGTATCTGCTATTAATATACGTAAAGGTATACAAGTATTAAGTTAAAAAAAATAAAGGATTCCTTATATAGTGGTGTCCTCAAAGAAGTTATTTCCTCTCTGGGCATCTTTTTCCTTATCTACAAAAGGAGGATAATAACTACCTTTCAGGGTTACCTAACTGAATTGTGAGATAGCAGACAAGTGATTTGGGAGCAAACAGCACCAAGAAAGACTAACTGAGGGATGTACTAATCTGAATGAATGAGTAAAATCTGAATCGGAAGCATATTAAGTATGTTTCCCCGCTTTCTATAGCCAATCCAGTAAAGAACAGCATTTTGATTTTGATAGACCTTTAAAATCTTAATGCTGGCATAAGGGTTACTCAAGTCTCAATATATTTCTTTTAAAAAAGGAAGGTAAGAAATAATAACCTTGGTCAACAATCTATGTCTTCTCCACAGGAAACCCACAGCAGCCAAATACATAATCTTCACAGATTTGCTATTAACAAGAAAATCACATTACCTATCATATAAGCTTTTGAAGAATAAAGGAATATTTTTGAGAGTCAAGAAGGGCACAGTAACATAAAGACAACAGGCCTAAATTGGCACTGTCCCAGAGAAACCAGAAAGTAGCATTACTAGATCACCGTCACAGCAAAGCTAGAAACCACAATTAGAGGCCTTGTATCAATTACTATCTGCCCACCCTTCCACAGCACCTACTTTTCCAATCTCTATTCTTCCCAATATACCCAATTCATAAAAAACACAGTTACCTCTGAACTCATCTCATGGTTTTCCCTAACACAAAGATTCCACTGTAGAAAACCTATGACTAACATTGTCCAAAACATCTTGCTCATTATTCACCATACATCAACATATGCAACCCATGACGTTTTGGAACATTTTCCTATAAATGTTGCCGATGTGGCTCACTCAAAGAACTCTGATAGCAACAGCAGATCTATAAGTTAAGCCATCCATGATATCAAATTTAAAGAAAGTAACAAGGTTTAAAATATCACAGTATGCAATATAAGCTACTGGGCTTTTCCCCTCTTTTCCCTTGTTATTTTAATTCTCATATTATCTGTCTCTTAATTTTGCTTATAGGCTACATGAAACAAAAAATGACTTAAGAGAGAATACATGGGGAAAAGATAGTAAGTCTGAAACGCAGGCAAAATAACATTATTAAAGGCTGTTTATAAGGACCACAAAATCAAAGATTTAAAGTGAATTCAGCTGCTGACTTCTTAGTTGTCACAAGAATTACTTATATATAATTTTGAGTAAAATGCATATCTTAGACATATGAACAATTCCATTTATTTATTAAGTAACTTTAACTATATATTTGAAGGATCTCCATCAAGAAGAAAGTAACATATCACAGTAAAGAGATTTCCTACCCTGACTAGACAAACAAAAAAGTTAAAGAAACTACACTAAAATTTAAGATGTTATTTGTCCATCATTCCTTAAATACATACCCTTCTGATAAATCACTCTAGAAGTCTCTAGAGTACCATAATCAAAATGGAGATATATTATAAAGCAAAGAAACATTTGATAAAAAATGTGGCAGTCTAGAACACACAATATATAAGCAATAAATGGACAGCAAGATGTCCTATTATACCAGATAAATGCTTTCAATATCTACAGAATAGGAACAATCACCATAACATCCCTACATAAAATGAATTACTGCCCTCAAAAACCAATACGTCAAGTTTCTTAATTGGCTAATAAGTTCTAAACACATGTAATCAAAACAAATATCCTAATATTTTATCTTTCAAAAAAAATAACTACAATACTTCAAATAGTCTCTTAAGGAGAGTTCTATAAATAAAGACTGTATTTACCATAAGGTAAAACTATACTTAAAATTAAATTTTAAAATTATACATTGAATAAATTAACATGATTCCATGTCAGGATGACATTCTGAACATGGACATCTACTTTCACACCCAACTGAAATCCAACTAAAACCATAACCACAAGGGGAATTTTTTTTAAAAGGATGTATACTCTAAGAAAGAAATATACTATGAAAAGGAAAGTGGTGTCCACTGGTGGCTCAGGGCTCCGTAAAACAAGATGTCATCGAAGGATCTGAAAACAAACTTAACTTTACCCATAAAGTTCCCCATTTATTAGAGAAACTCCATTTCACTGTATTAATAATGTACAGTGCTATTCAAGAAATGTTGTAAGTCACCTAAAACCTTCAGTCCATTCACAGAATTGCCTATTACTGCTGATCCAGGACTTCTGCACATTATCATGTACAACAACAAAAGGAATCAACATCCATACAAAATAACTACAGTTAAGCCTTGAACAACACAAGGTTTGAACTGTGCGGGTCCACTTACATGGAGATTTTTTTCAATTGATGGAGTATAGTACCATAAATGTATTTTCCTTATGACTTTCTTAATAACGTTTTCTTTTCTCTAGCTTACTTTATTATATGAATACAGTATATGGCATACAACATACAAAATATGTGCTAACCAATTGTTTATGTTATCAGTGAGGCTTCTGATCAACAGTAGGATATTAGTAGTTAAATGGGTCACAATTATATATGGATTTCTGACTGCATGGTGGACTCGCACCCCAAGAGTCAAGGATATTAAAAAAAAAATGTTAGAATCAAATATGCCCCACAAAAATGCCCACAAAGCAGAGGAGACTATAACATACTATTTCCAATATTAATTAAAATAGCGTAGAATAAGAAATACAGTGTTGAAGATTCAAGAAAAAGAAAACTTCTAAAAAATAAAAGTAGCAAAAACAATCAGAAAAAGTAATAGAAGAGGTAGACAATGAACATTGAACTTAACTGAGGCTACAGAAAAAGAAAAAAAAAAAGTAACAGAACTAACATTCACTTTTAGTTCCAAAAACACTACTGGAACTAAAAGAATCTATATGTAGAAAGGGTCTACTGTGTACCTGGAGAAATGGATTAACCATAGTCAACTCTTGAGATATATACCCTGATAAAGTTACTGCATATTCACAATAAAGAAAAAAGAATACTCTGATCAAGTCACTAACAACGAAAGAAAGTCACACTGGCATCAGTCTTCTCAAATGCAAGATAAATAGCAAAAGAATGGCTTTAATTTTCCTTGAGGAGTTCAAGGGGGAAAAATATGTTCACAATGTTATATCTAGTCAAGTTATCCTTCAAGTATCAAAACTATAGAAAAAAGGTGATAAAAGTACTAATTTATGTTATTAGACTTTAATAAGTCAAGGACATGCCACAATTTCCAGGTTAAGCACTCAAAGTAAATTAAAAGAATGTAAGCTAACAAGCTGATAAGAAAATGCAATAACATTAAACCAAAGAAGGAAAGAAAGAAGGGGAAAAAAGGAAAATGGATTGGAACAAATAGAAAACAAAGAAGAGAGATTTAAATCCAAATATAACAGTAATCACAGTAATCAATAAACAAACTAAATAGCACAATTGAAAGAAAAAGGCTGTCAAATGAAAAAAGCAAATTATAGACAGCTTTCAAGATGAACACATTAAATAGAAAACAAAATGTGAAAGTAAAAGTATGGGGAAAATATCATGAAAGCACTAAAAGAAGAAAAACGATGAGATTATATCAATATCGATAGACTTCAATGTAAGAAATATTTGTAGAGATAGAGACATTTCATGATGATGAGGTCACTCCAAAAAGAATACAAAACAATTCTGAACTTGCAAATCTACAATCAGGATTTGTCTGTGAGTTATCTCAGTAACTAATAAAATAAGCAGGTGTTAAAAGGGGGGGGAGGTAAAATATAGAAGATTTGAACAAATGGTAGTTAAATTCACTTATTTGGCTGCCTCCCAAAACTGTGTAATATTCATTCTTAACATGTGTGTCTGTTATATTTCCTAAAATAAACCTATGATGTGCCATAAGGCTAACCTCAAAACATTTCAAAAATGAAAGGTGCTCAGGGCACCTGGCTGGCTCAGTCGGTAGAGCATGTGACTCCTGATCTCAGGGTTGTGAGTTCAAGCCCCACATTGGGTTGTAGACATTACTTAAAAATAAATTTTTTTTAAAAAATTAAAGTTCAGATTATGTTCTCTGACTACAGTGAAATTATGCAAGAAAAAGCAAGACAACTAGAAAAGCCTCTAAATGTTTGGAAATAATTTTTTCACTATAACCTATGGAAAAGATGAAATTACAATGGATAGTTTTTAAATATTTGAACCGAATAAAAACTAAAATATGGCACATCAAAAATATGTAGGCTAGCCAAAGCACAGTAAAGATGAAAATTTATAGCATTAAAAATACATATCAGAAAATAATAAAAGCTAAAGTAAATCACCTAAGCAGCCATTTCAAAGAGTTAGGAAAAATAACAGAAAATTACACTCAAGATAAATAGAAATAAAAGCAAAAATTAATGAACCAGAAAGATAGTTGATTTGTTTAAAAGACTAATAAAGTTGATAAATGGTGGAAATGACAAAAAAATAGAGTAATCACAAAATAATATTACAGTTAAGTGACCTTTCACATACTGGGATGTTAAAGGCTATGGGAATAGCCATCTCACCACAAACTAGCAGAAAAGCAGGCAAAAAGTATGAAACAACTATTTCAGACACTGAGCAATAAGGTAGCACAAAACTGTGATTCCCAAAGAAAAGGGAAACAAATAAGGGAACCCTAGGATTGCCCCCAGCTTACTGCCTTGAGGAAGTTTCCAAGCCACAAAGCAAGGAGAGGGAACCCAAACAGAGTTTTGAAGACTTGCTGTCTTAAGGAGATAGAGACAGACCTTCAAGGAGGCCAAGGTGGCTAGAATTTCTAAGGCCTTAGAGGGAAGTTGGACAGAGAGAGAGGGATCCAGAAATCTGCAGTGGGCTCCCCTAGATCTTCTCACAAGTTCTAATCTATAATATGTGAGGTGAAATTCCATGGGACCAGGGGAAAATACACTGGAAAGCAACAGGAATCCTGAATAGCCTATGGAGGGGAGAAATAGTGTTCCACCAGCCAGAATGGAGACACTGTACATGAGGCACAGTGAACAGAGTCAAGTATTGATACTGGAGCTAAATAAGCCATACAGTAAAGAGGTATTCTGGACCCATGCTAATGAAGCTTAAAAGCAAGCCTTGATATCGGCAAAATACCATCTGAAGAAGTCAGATCATGGGTACATGAGGGTGTATTATACTCTTCCCTGTTACAGTGGATGCTTAAAGTTTTCCAATCAAAGGCTAAAAAAATTATTTGAAACTTCATTTATAAGTTTGTTATTTAAAACTCACCATACAAATCACAATGGTTTTTCAATCCAATTCACATAAGCCTACTGACAGAAAGTACCTGAAACCTTACGCCAAAGGACTATTTCAAATATAACCACCAACAATAATGCTTTTTCTTTGGAGAAAACACACACATTCTGAATTTTAACTAAGATGAATTCAGTGGGTTAATACTCTTCAGCTTTGGTCAGTAATGGACCCTACATCTGCCTCAGAGAAATCTATCTGGATGAGCAAAGGTGCCAACTATTCTAAACTGGAGAACCAAGATCAACTGTCCTCACCAGGGGCAGAGGATCAAGCATCTAGTTGTGGCAGAGCAAGTGATTGTGAACAGGGGTTGCTTGTTTATTCCTGACACAGTAATTCCCAATCTATAGTGCCCCAACTGAAATGTTTCTTATCAAAATTCCAGATACATTTATCTGGACCTATACCTGACATTAAGTTTTACAAAAGACTTAACAGAATTCAAAGCTGGAAAATAAAAATCAAAACCAATCTCTCATCTACATGATAGTTCATGCTCTAAAATATGCATAATAATATGCTTGCTTATTGTATCTCTTATTTAGCAATGTTATAGGACATAACATTTTCCCCTATTATTACAAAGTATCTTCTACATGCTAAGAAGCATGCTGGCTGTATTCATCTATTTTATCTTTTAATTCTCCACAGTATTTAAACATATACTTATTATTGTCCTCTTCTTTTGGTGTTTGGGGGATTTTTTCTTGCTTTGGGTGGAAGTGGGTGGGGTTTTTTTGTTTTGGGGTTTTGGGTTTTTTGTGGGTTTGGGATTTTTTTTGGTTTTTTGTTTGTTTGTTTGTTTGTTTTCTTCATTGGTTAGTTGGTTTGGTTTGGTTTTTGCTCTGAGAAAACTGAACTCTCAACTTTTCAGAGTTCACAAGGCCAATGTGCAATGGAGCTGAAATCTGAACCCAGGTTTCTCCACATCCTTTCAACTACAACACTGTTAGTAAGATCTGATTGCAGTGTCATTTTCAAATAAACTCCATAAGAAAATAAATATCTACCCAAACTCATTTCCAAAATATTACCAAAAGACTTAAATCCACCTTATTACAGGTAGATCCAATCAACTAAGTGTCTTGGAATTCTCATCATGTCAATCTTCAAAAATTCCCAATCATCACCTCTAGTCCCCCGATTTTTAAGAGAAGATATTAAAAGATACAATGGGGAAGAGGGGGGAAAAAAAGCAAAAGAGAAACGTGGAATGCCAGTGCCTCCCCCCTAAAAAAGCATATAACCCACCCACTATGCCAAAGGTTAAGTCATTTAGTCAAGTTCAAAGATCTTCAAAGACTTCTTAGATCCAGATAAGCCCATATGTTACCGAAATTCTAAGAAAAAGCTATTACTTTCCAATCTGCTTCTCATGTTTAAGATACAGAACACACAGATGCTTGGCATCACTCATCAGTCTTCCTAAATTTTCACACCAGATAATCAAGGTCCACCAATAACTTTCCTATCTAAAAATCTTAGAAATGTCTTTATTCCATCACTGCCTGGTTCACTTGTTAAATCTGAAAGTAACCATAAAAGACCATTCAGTTACTGTACAATAAGTGTTAATTTGCTAATTTCTTCACAGGTAATCAATTAAAATGTAAAATATTGGATAAAATTAGTTGCACTAAATTTAACAGCTGTTCCATAAGCATAATTAGTTTCACAAGGGCCATATGTATTCTGAACAGAGACAGAGTTGAAACAAACAGACAGATTTTAAGCAAGTTTGAGAAAATCTGCATTTAATTAGCAGGTGGGCACTACAACTGCATAACGTTTTTATACATTTATATTTATGAAGTGACAGAAGATCTAAAGGCTTTTTAAAATGGCGTTTATTGTTTGAATGGGAACTGTTTTGCTGCATGCTAAAGTGATTTAAGTCCTTATAGCTCTGCTTTGAAAAAAATCATAAATGGTGAAAGAAAACATGTGGAAAACTGTAAAACTAGAAAGAATTTGCGACAAAAAACAGATACACATACCATAACTAAAAGGAAACTACACTTAATTAAATGTACACTACATCTGGAATATCAGCCTAATAAAACGTGAAACTATTAATTTTCATTGTTCTAAAGGAAATGAGGTCAGTGTCATTTAATAATTCCTCCAATTACATTGGACTAACTCATTGGACTATATGCTCTGGATACCATCTAATCTTAAAATACTATATACTTTACAATATCCTTAAGTTAAACTTTTTAAATAAAGGCATTTAAATTACAAAGGAGTAAAAGAATAAAATTGGTAAATGAAATTCTTTAGCAGCTGGTAGCTACCAGCATTGTATTTTAAACTGTATGACTTTTGCATAAAGTTTTTCATGGATGCCCAAAATAAGTATGAGATTACACTTGTTAGTTCTTATTAGCACTAAAATCATCACTTCAAATATATAAGTAGAATACGTAATTTTAAAACGTAAAATGTTTATCCAGCCAATAATTTCATTAGTAGGTTATATCTATCACTATATTTAAATATTATAAAAATGTTATTTTTTTGAAGGCAAATGTTTTAAGAAGTCCTTAACTGAGTAATACTTATAAAAGAAAATGATAATTTTCCAAAGTCCAACAGAAAATTGAAGCAAATTCCTGCACTGTCTGTATGTGGGGGAAGAGTTAGGAGGAGGGTGCCTGTTTATCAACTAAGAGAATGTGAAAATCTTAATGTTTCTTCATTTAGCTAAATAATGTACCATCCCACTTAGGTATCAAAGTTACTAAACTTCAAATTTTCTCTTTAAAAAGAAAAATGAAAATATTTAAATTATTAAACATGAATTTTTATTTTGGCATTCTATTTTTGGAAATCAACTATGAACGTAGCACACTTTCTAATTTGCAATATTTAAATCTCTACATGAAAATTTTTAAATGTCATGGAATCCCTACATCAAAAACAATCTTTTTAATAACAAACTTGATTATAAAATCAAACTCTGATAACCTCATGTTTTATAATTAACATTAATAATTACTTCATATTCAAAAATAAAACAGAAAAAATACAGATCACTTTGCCCCAAAGTAATTAAGTTTTTTTTAATTAAAATTTTCCATTAAAGGATTACTTCCTTATTCCTAATAGATAAAAACTAAAAAGAACAAAAATCTTAACACGACTTCAGTTACATAGCAAATTCTATGATTTTAAAGCTGGAAGAAAATCTTAAGACACGGAACAGTTTAGTTTTAAGTTATTTACTAAAAATATTTTTTAAATTATTTTTTAAAAGCCTCAAGTGAGTTGATGCAAGACTTCATTCAACGCAAATACATAAAACGGAAATGGACAGACTGATGGGTTTATAAATCAGACTGCATTTTGCTGCCTTCAAATAGGATTTCCAATTCTGTTGATTTTTGCTGCTCTTCCAAACTGTGAACAAGTTGTGCAACAAAGGTAACTAATGGTAATAAAATAATTAGAGAAAACAAGACACCTATGGCATGAAACTTTCCTCAATACTCAACACATTTTATAAGTGAAAATCAGGATCGGCTACACCCAGCATTACTGTGTACTGTATTGTATTGAATTGTATGCTCAGGTACAAGATGAATCCTTGAAATTGAGGTATGTATGTATTAGTTTATTCCTGATTGTGAGTAAGTACTCTAAAAGTAATGCTAATGTGGTTTCTCCCCCTATAAACCATACAGTAGGAAGCAGAGGAGATTTTTTGAAAGAAACAATCTACGTGTTTATGGTCTTATTCCAATATACAAGAAGAAACAAAGGCAAGACAGAAATGCGTAAGAATGTTTTAAATAGTTAAATCAAAATTCAAGTCATACTTTTTCCTGGTTTCCCTCTGGATTTTACCCTGCATGTTTCCAGAGTGATTTGATAAAGGTATTCACAAATTCAAGTTCAAAATGCAGTATAAATAATTGATTATATACTATTAGAAATAGCATCAATAAGTAAAGAAAGTAAACCTAAAAGTGGGAGCCCACCTCAATAGCACATAGCAAGTGGAATTTTATCAACAATAAAATAAAAAAAAATCTTTAGGCTCATATTCAAACTTACTGTTTACTATTATATAATGTCTTTTCTCTTCAAGGTCCTTGATAAAAAGAAATGGTTTCAATACATAATTATATCTAATTATTTTAAGCTGACATTTTCCTTTTTAAACAAGACAAGCAAAAACACAACTTCCTACCTAAATCCATATTAAAATGAATAGCCCATAAGTTCACTAGAGAACAAATTACACAGATAATACAAAAATATTTCTTTTTTTTTAAATCATTCATTTCCCTCTCACTACTGATTAAGGGAAGAAGATATTTAAAAAGTAACTTTGTAAAAAAAAATAGGGTAACTTTGCAAGTATCCTTTGACTTGGCACTGAAAAAAGAATATCAAAACCCACTTTATTCTCTTGAAAATAAGATTAATAAAAACCAGTTTATTCTCTTAAAAAGTATTTTTTAAATCCTCAAATTATCACCTAGAGCTTTCTTCATAAACAGAAAGTAAGCTGCTTTCCCATTAAATTACTTACATTTATTTGCATTAATAGAGATTAATGTGGAGGAAATGTTAGAATTGGAAGCAGTGACAACTGACAACCTAATTATAAAAGGAGAATCCATAAAAATAGAACTATCTTATAATCTAGTAATTGAACTACTGGGTACTTAGCCCCAAAAAACCACAAAAACACTAATTCAAAGAAATAGATGCACCTCTATGTTTATAGCAGAATTATTCACAGTAGCGACATTATGGACGCAGCCCAAGTGTACATCAATAAATAAATGGATAAAGAAGATGGGTGTGTGTGTGTGTGTGTGTGTGTGTGTGTGTGTGTATACATGCGCGTGAACAATGGGATATTATTCAGCCATTAAAAAGAATGAAATCTTGCCATGTGCAACATGGATGGAGCTAGAGGATATAATACTAAGTGAAATAAGTCAGAGAAAGACAAATACCACATGATTTCACTCATACGTGGAATTCAAGAAACAAAACAAAAAGCAAAGAAAAAAAAAGGAGAGAAAGAGGGGCCAAGAAACAGACTCTTAACTACTGAGAACAAACTGCTGGTCACCAGAGGGGAGGTGGGTGGGGAGATGAATAAAATAGGTGATGGGGATTAAGAAAGTGCGCTTGTCATGAAGAGCACCAGGTGTTGTATGGAAGTGTTGAATCTCTATATTGTACACCTGAAACTAATATAACACTGCATGTTAACTATATTGGAATTAAAATAAATTTTTAAAAAAGAGATAAGCAGAATATACTTAAAAATTAGACACTGGAACTATCAAATCAGGGACTATCTAGCCTACGAGTCAAAAATGCACTTTATAGCATTACCATACAGCTCGTATACCATGCCATAACTGATATTCACAAAGGCCCCAAGTTGTTAGCAAAAAGCAGAATACAACTGGACTTGAACTTCCTTTTCAAAAAACAAAAACAAAACTGCTACTCATGAAAACTAAAACCTGAAATAGGTATCCTTAGGGAGGAATATTATCCAAAACATTAAATCAGAAAAAAAAAAGAATTCTAATTATTATTTGAACCATTCTTTCCTTTGAACGCAAAGTACTGAACCTGGGGGAGAAAAAACTTAAAATAAAAAAAGGTTTCCACACAAACTCTCAAAGTATAACACTTTCCATTAACACTTAGCCTACAGTATTAACTCTTAGAGTTTGAAGAAATCTAAGACTGTCTTACATACTTATATTTGGACCTGAGTAAGCCAGACTCCAGAATACCAAAAAAATATCTCATGAAGGGATTTAAAACAAAGTTTATCATCTCAGGCATACTGACAAGCCAATATGAATCCCTAGTTGGGGATTTCCCTAACACCCTAAGAAAAGTATATATAAAATTAGTTTATGTTCATCACATGTCAGTTACATATTTGACATTATGAACTTTATAAATGACTTGTGAATAATGTATAAAACTGAAAAGACAAAAAAAAATTAAAAATAAAACTGAGAAGACAAGAACACACCAAACACCTTCCTGTCTTACATCACTTGCACTGGCTCTTCCCACTGTCTCAACACTGTTCCCCAAACATCTCAGACTCCCTTACTTCTCAAATCTGTATCCGAATGTCATCTTTTCATTAACCTCCATAATGGCCACTCCACTAAACACTGAAACCTGACCTCTCCCCCGACATCTACAGCATTCAATTCCCCACACCTTATTCTATTTTTCTTTTTTTCATTGCATTAAACTTAACATTTATATCATTTACTTATATTTATTGTCTACTAACTAACCTTCTTGCTAGAATGTAAACTTTAAAAGGACAATCTCTTTTATTAACTGACATATCCTAAGTGCCTAGCCACAAAGAGACTAAAATATTTATTTAAAAATGAATAAATTCATATACAACTTTCCTGATTTTTGTCCTGTTTTCTAATTTAATCTTGCATGATTATTTCATATTTTTCCTTAATAAATCACTTAAATATTTGTTATCTAATTTGTCATTTCCATATATTTAAATTATCTTACCATTAGAAAGTAATGATATCTCCTCTTCCTAATAAAATGGCATATGTACAACCACAAGATAAATTATAATAACACTATAAACTATTTTGGTTCAAATTTTCATTGCTTTGTGTCTTTCTCACCACACCAATAACATCTAAGAAAGCACATTAAGAAAACTGCAATAAAGTGAACTCTTTTTATCATTAGTTTTCAAAAAAACAAATGCATATATTCCGAATTTATGCAAGGAACTGAGAAAGTATCCCAGTCCATAAAAAGTCAAAATTCGCAGCATTTTCTCAACTCTGGGATCACTCTGACATCACACACTCCCAAACACAAACACTTACCCCTGATAATAGAAATTTCTTTCATGTACCCAGAATTCTTACTCTAAGCCAGTCTACGTTATGAAATTCCAAGAAGAATCCTTATGGTACCACATTTATCAAATTCATTTTGCTCCCTTATCATTAAAGTCCTAATTAATATCTACTGCTCCTCAATACAGTTTATGAAAAGCATTTCATAAACTTTCAGGACTCAAATGAGGTTACTGATCTTGTAGTTCAAGGATTGTCAACCTTGGCCCATTCTCAGCCACCTGAGCTTTTAAAAATATACTTAGGGCCCAAAATAAAAATAAGTAAGTAAACCCTGACCTACACCTCATATCTTACACAAAAATTAACTCGAAGTAAATCACAGACTTAAAAGTAAAATATGAAATTGTAAAATTTCTATTAGAAAAATTGGGAAAAAAGCTTTGGAATCTAGTACTTGGCAAAGAGTCATCAGACTTGATATCAAAAATACAATCTATTAAAGGAAAAACTGAAAAATTAGACTTCATAAAAATTTAAACTTTTACTCTGCTCTGTAAAAGACCCCATCAAGAGAATGAAGAGACAACCTATAGATTAGGAGAAAATATTTGCACTATGTATCTGACAAAAACTAACATCTAGAATATATCATGAACTCTAGAACACAAAAAGTGAAAAAAAAAAACCCTCAAATCTCATAAGTTAAAAAAAAAAAAAGGACAATTTCCTTGGAAAAAGAAAACACATTAACAGAAATTTCACCAAAGTGTATATACAGATAAAAAATAATCAGATGAAAAGACAAAAATTAGAATCATATGGTTTTGGGGGTAAGATGGAAAGTAAGAGGACACTTAGGTCACCCCATCCCATATTTACAACTAGATATCATCCACATCCAAATAAATAAACTGGAGAGCAATCCAAAGACTGGCAGAACAAACTCCACAACTAAATATAAGACAACATATAGTTATAAAGAAAAAACTTTTTAAAACAGAAAGACAAAAGAAGACAGTAACTTACAAGGGAAAACCCATAAGGCTAGCAAAAGATTTTTTGACAGAAACTTTGCAAGCTAGAAGGGAGTAGGGCATGATATAGTCAAAGTGCTAAATGGGAAAAACCTGTAGCCAAGAATACTCTATCCAGCAAGGCTATCATTCAGAATAGAAGGAGAGATTAAAAGTTTCCCAGACAAACAAACACTAAAAGAGTCCATGACCACTAAACCAGCCCTGAAAGAAATATTAAAGGGGACTCTGAGTGGACAGGAGAGACAAAAATGAGAGTATAAAGGTAGGCAACACATAAGTATAACAATGAATATATCTGTAAAAAATCAGTTAAGGAACTCACAAAATAAAGGGATATAAAATATAACAACATATACCTAAAATGTGAGCAGGAGAGGAGTAAAGAATGGGATCAAACTTAAAGGACAATCAATTTAACATAGACTGCTGTATGCAGAAAAGGTTATACACAAACCTAACTGTAATCATCTATCAAAAACCACTAACAGGGGTGCCTGGGTGGTGCAGTCGTTAAGCGTCTGCCTTCAGCTCAGGGCGTAATCCCGGCGTTCTGGGATTGAGCCCCACATCAGGCTTCTCTGCTAGGAGCCTGCTTCTTCCTCTCCCACTCCCCCTGCTTGTGCTCCCTCTTTCACTGGCTGTCTCTCTCTGTCAAATAAATAAATAAAATATTTTTAAAAAACACTAATAAACATGCAAAGAATAAAGAGAAAGAAATCCAAATACATCACTAAAGAAAATCAGAAAACTGTGAAAAAGAGCAGGAAGAGAAAGGAACAGAGAAAATCTTAAGAAACAACCACAAAATACATAATAAAATGACAACAAATATATATCTACCAATAATCACTTTGAGTGCAAATGGACTAAATGCTCCAATCAAGACACTGGGTGACAGAAAGGATAAAAAGAAAAAACAAGACCCATCTATATGATGCCTGTAAGAACTCATTTAAGACATACAGACACCAGCAGATTGAAAGTGAGGGGATGGAGAAACACCTATCATGAAAATGGATGTCAAAAGAAAGAGTAGCAACACTTATAATAGGACAAAATAAACTTTAAGATAAAGACTGAAACAAGAGACAAAGACATTATATAATCATAAAGGGAACAATCCAACAATAAGATAACAATTGTAAATATTTACGCACCCAATATAGGAGCACCCAAATACATAAAAGAGTTAATAACAAACATAAAAGAACTAATCAATAATAATACAGTAATAGTAGGGGATTTTAACACTGCACTTACATCAATGGACAGCTCATTCTAAAGAGAAAGAAAATCAACAAGGAAACAATGTCTTTGAATGACACATTGGAACAGATGAATTTAACAGATATATTCAGAACAGTCCCTCCTAAAACAATAGAATACACACTCTTTTCAAGTGTACATGGAACATTCTCCAGAATAGATCACATATTCACTCACAAAAGCAGCCTAAACAAATTCAAAAAGATGGAAGTCATATCATGCATCTTTTCTGACCTCATATCATGCATCTTTTCTGACCTCAAAGCTATAGAAGTCAAAGACAAGAAAAAATCTGGAAAGACCACAAATACATGGAGGCTAAATAACATGCTACTAAACAATGAATGGGTCAACCAGGAAAAAAGAAAAAAATTAAAAAGTACATGGAAACAGATGAAAATGAAAACATAATGGTCCAAAATCTTTGGAATGCAGCAAAAGTAATTCTAAGAGGGAAGTTTATAGGAATACAGACCGGCCTCAAGAAGCAAGAAAAAAAAAATCTAAAATTAAACAACCTAACCTCACACCTAAAGAAGCTAGAACAAGAACAACAAACAAAACCTAAAACCAGCAAAACGAAGGAACTGGTGAAGATTAGAGCAGAAATAAATTACATAGAAACTAAAAAAAAAAAAAAAAAAAAAAAAAAAAAAAACCTAAAAACAATAAAACAGATCAATGAAACCAGGAGCTGGTTCTCTGAAAAAAATCAGTAGAAGTGATAAACCTCTAGCCAGACTTATCAAGAAAAAAAATAGACAGGACTCAAATCACAAATAAGAGAGGAGAAATAACAACCAACACCATAGAAATACAAATTATAAGAGAGTATTATGAAAAACTATATGTCAACAAATCCGATGACCTACAAGAAATGGATAAATTCCTAGAAACATATAAACTACCAAAACAAACTTTTTAGCTCCATAGAAGTACTCATTGCAGTTTTTATTGGGATTGCCTTAAATTTTAAATTGATTTAAGAACTGCCATCATGATGAAATTGAGACAGTATAACCAATGACAGGGATGTCTTTCCACTTTTTCCAGTTTATTTATGTGCGTTTCAGGATTGCTTTCAGTTTTTTTTTTAAATTAGGTTTTGAACATTTTTTGTTACATTTATTCCTAAAGACTTATTTTAAAAATTACTATTGCAAATGGAGTTTTTCTTCTATTATATCTTCTAACTTCTTTGTGCAGATGAATGCTGACTTTGAAATGTTAATTTTATATCCTGTTACCTTGTTGAATTCCTTTTGAAATTCTTTTTCAGTGGTTTCAGTTAGTTTTTTTATTTATTTTTATTTTTAAGTCTTTATTTAAATTCCAATTAACATACAAGGTAATATTAGTTTCAGGTGTATAATATGATTCAACAGTTCCATATATCACCTAGGATTTCCAGGTATAATGTCTGCAAACAGAATTTTATTTCCACTTCTTATGCCTCTTATTTTTTTAATCTAGTTCTCATTGCACTGGCTACTACTTTCAGAACAATGTGTTTCTGTATTTTTTTAATTGAATGTTTTATTTTGAGATAAATGTGGATTTGCATGCAGGTATGAGAAATAAAAGATCCCATGTACCCTTTTTCCAGTTTCCCCCATTGTAATATCTTCCACAACTGAGGTTCAATATCACAAGCAGAATATTGACATTGGTACATTCAAAATAGAGAACCACAACATCACAAGAATCCTTGTTGCTCTTTTATAGCCATATCCACATATCCTTTCCTTTGCTTGTGCCCCCTTCTTAACCCAGAGCAACCAATCTCTTCTATGATTTTTCTCATTTAAAAATGCTATATAAATTGTCTAGTGTGGAACCTTTGGGATTGGCTTTTTTTAATCAGCATAATTCTCTGGAGATTTATCTAGTTGGCTGCATGTATCAATAATTTGTTCTTTTTATTGTTGAGTACCGTTCCATAGTTTGGATGTACCACAGTTTAACTGTTTACATGTTGAAGTATGTGTGGGTTATTTTCAGGTTTTGGCTATTATGAAAAAAGTTGCTATAATAATTCATGTATAGGTTTTGTGTGAAGATGTCCTCATTTCCCTGGGATAAATGCTCTAGAGTACAATTGCTGGGTCATAGTTACATAGTTAGCTACACAGTGACATGTTTACCTTTGTAAGAAACTGCAAATGGTTTTCCAGGTGGCCGTACCATTTTACATTCTAACAAGTACTGTTTGAGCTGTCCACTTTCCCTGGTTCCTAGTCAGCATTTCGATGTTGTTGCTGTTTTCTAGTTTAACCATCGTGATAGGTGTATAGTAATGCTTCATTGTGATTCTAATTTTTTTGTAAAGTTTTTATTTCAGTTCCAGCTAGTTAACACAGTGTTATATTAGTTTCAGGTGTACAATATTGTGATTTAGCATTTCCATACAACACCAGGTGCTCATCACAACAAGTGTACTCCTTAATCCCCATCACCTATTTCACCCATCCTCCACCAACCTCCCCTCCGGTAATCATCTGTTTGTTCTCTATAGTTAAGAGTTTGTAAGAGTCTCTTTCTTGGTTTGCCTTTCTCTCTTTTTTTTCCCTTTGCTTGTTTGTTATGTTTCTCAAATTCCACATATGAGTGAAATCATGTGGTATTTGTCATTTTTTGATGGACTTATTTTGCTTATTAGCATTACACTGTAGCTCCATCCTTATCATTGCAAAGGGCAAGATTTCATTCTTTTTCATGGTTGAATAATACTCCAGTGTGTGTGTGTGTGTGTGTGTGTGTGTGTGTGTGTGTATCACATCTCTATCCATTCATTCCATTCATCAATCAGTGGACACTTAGGTTGCTTCCATATCTTGGCTATCATAAATACTGCTGCTATAAACATAGGGGCTTGCTAGAATTTGGTTGAGGAATTTTATATCTATGTTCATCAGGGATATTGGCCCACAATTCTTTTTTTTAGTGGTACCATTTATTTGTTTGTTTGTTTGTTTGTTTGTTTGTTTAAATGGCTCCATGGAGCCCAACACAGGGCTTAAACTCAGGACCCTATGATCAAAATCTGAGCTGAGACTGAGAGTTGGATGCTCAACCAACCGGGCCACCCAGGTGCCCCTTTAGTGATATCTTTATCTGGTTTTGGTATCACAATAATGCTGACCTCACAGAATGAACTTGGAAGTTTATCTTCCTTTTCTACTTTTTTGGGAGAGTTTGAGAAGAATAGGTACCAACTCTTTACATGCTACAATTATACATGCTATAATTAGAACAGATATGTACTGGCACAAAATGTACAAACAAAAGGAACAGAACAGAAAGTCCAGAAATGTATCTGAGTGCATGTAAAAGACTAGTATATAATAAAGGTGGTATCACTGGGGAAAACACAGTCTTTTAAAAAACTGGTATAGGGGAAATGGTAATTATTTGGAAGAAAATAAAATCAGTTCCACCACATCATGTACAAGAATAAATTTCAAATGGATTAGAGATGTAAATGTAAATATAAAATTCTAAAGTGTAAATTTGACTATAACCTGGATGTAGGAGGAGGTTCTCTATGTTCAAAATTCCATAAGTCTGCTAAATCTGACTCAAAATAGGAGAAAACATTTACAAATTTATCACAGATAAAGGGCTAATACTATAATTAAAAAGTCAAAGAAGAACAAAACAAAATTAATTGTTGTTTTCAAGAAACACATCTAAAACATGACGACATAGAACGTTTGATAGTATAAAGATGGAGAAAAGATATACCAGGCAAACATTAACCAAAATAGTCACATTGGACAAACTAGATTTTAAGACCAAACAAATTTACTACAGTGGAAGACATTTTATAATTAGGAAAAGCTTGAGAGAATTATAATCCATATTTGTAGGCTTGCATAATAATACAATCTAAGAATTCATTAATATAAAGAAAGGAGAAATTTTAACAGATGATTCTCAGTAACTGAGAACCAACATACAAAAAGATCAGGACAGCAAGAGAATGTCTGAAGAAGATTTAAAAACACAACCTATTCAGTAAATAGACAATAATTCTACTAATGATAAAATATACAATTTTTTTAAAGAGATATATACCACATTTACAAAGCTTGGCCTTCTATACGCTGGGCCATGGAGCAGTCCCAACAAACGTTAAAGGACTGGAAGTGTTCAAAATATGCTCACTGAGCAAAGAACCATAATAAAATTAACACTACAACAGAGTAACAGAAAGATAAAACTAAAATAAACAAACAAAAAACAGACACTAAAAAAACAAAGAATACTTCTGCTTGGAAATTTCAAGATGAACTTCTAAATAACCCATGGATCACAGAAGATACTATGATGGTGATCAGAAAATATCCTTTATTGAACAATAATAATAACACTCCATGAAACTTACTAGATACAGTTCAAGTTGTGCTTAGAGAAAAATGTATAACCATATATGGACATATTAAGGGAAAAAAAGACTAAAAAAACCAATGATAAAAGCATCTATCTCAAGAATTCATTTTAAAATGACCAGCAAATCAGGTTCTTTGAGAGAATCAATAAAATTGAAAAACCGCTAGCAAGACTTATCCAAAAGAATAGAGAAAGGACCCAAATTAATAAAATTATAAATGAAAAAGGAGAGGTCACGACCAACACCAACGAAATTGGAAGGATTATTAGAAACTTTTATCAACAGCTATATGCCAATTAATTAAGCAATCTGGAAGAGATGGAGGCCTTCCTGGAAACCTATAAACTACCAAGACTGAAACAGGAAGAAATTGATTTTTTAAACAGGCCAATTAATTATGAAGAGATTGAGTCAGTGATAAACAACCTTCCAAATAACAAAACTCCAGGCCCGGACGGTTTTCCTGGGGAATTCTACCAAACATTCAAAGAAGAAATAATACCTATTCTCGTGAAGCTATTTCAAAAAATAGAAACAGAAGGAAAGCTACCAAACTCATTCTATGAGGCCAATATTACTTTGATCCCCAAACCAGGCAAAGACCCCATCAAAAAGGAGAATTACAGACCGATGTCCCTAACGAATATGGATGCCAAAATCCTCAACAAGATCCTGGCTAATAGAATCCAACAGTACATTAAAAGGATTATCCATCGTGACCAAGTGGGATTCATACCTGGGATGCAAGCGTGGTTCAACATTCGCAAATCGATCAGCATGATACATCATATCAACAAGAAAAGACTCAGAACCATATGATCCTCTCAATTGATGCAGGAAAAGCATTTGACAAAATACAGCATCCTTTCCTGATTAAAACCCTTCAGAATGTAGGAATAGAGGGTACATTACTCAATCTCATAAAAGCCATCTATGAAAAGCCTACAGCAAATATTATTCTCAATGGGGAAAAGCTGGAAGCCTTTCCCTTAAGATCAGGAACATGACAAGGATGCCCGCTCTCGCCATTATTATTCAGCATAGTACTCGAAGTCCTGGCAACAGCAATCAGACAACAAAAAGGGATAAAAGGTATCCAAATCGGCAAAGAAGTCAAACTCTCTCTTCGCAGATGACATGATACTCTATATGGAAAACCCAAAAGAATCCACTCCCAAACTATTAGAAGTTATAGAGCAATTCAGTAATGTGGCGGGATACAAAATCAATGCTCAGAAATCTGTTGCATCTCTATACACGAATAATGAGACTGAAGAAAGAGAAATTAGGGAATCCATCCCATTTACAATAGCACCAAAAACCATACATTACTTTGGAATTAACTTAACCAGAGACGTAAAGGATCTATATTCTAGAACTATAAATCACTCTTGAAAGACATTGAAGACGACACAAAAAGATGGAAAAATATTCCATGCTCATGGATCGGAAGAATTAACATAATTAAAATGTCCATGCTACCCAGAGCAATCTACACTTTCAATGCTATCCCGATCAAAATACCAATGACATTTTTCAGAGAACTGGAACAAATAGTCCTTAAATTTGTATGGAACCAGAAAAGGCCCCAAATCTCCAAGGAACTGTTGAAAAGGAAAAACAAAGCTGGGGGCATCACAATGCTGGATTTCGAGCTGTACTACAAAGCTGTGATCACAAAGACAGCATGGTACTTGCACAAAAACAGACACATAGACCAATGGAACAGAATAGAGAACCCAGAAATGGACCCTCGGCTCTTTGGGCAACTAAACTTTGATAAAGCAGGAAAAAACATCCGGTGGAAAAAAGACAGTCTCTTCAATAAATGGTGCTGGGAAAACTGGACAGCTACATGCAAAAGAATGAAACTTGATCATTCACTCACACCATACAAAAAAATAAACTCCAAATGGATGAAAGACCTCGCTGTGAGACAGGAATCCATCAAAATCCTAGAGGAGAACATAGGCAGCAACCTATATGACATCGGCCATTACAGTAACCTTTTTCATGACACATCTCCAAAGGCAAGAGAAACAAAAGAAAAAATGAACTTGTGGGACTTCATCAAGATAAAAAGCTTCTGCACAGCCAAGAAAACAGTCAAAAAAACTAAGAGGCAGCCCATGGAATGGGAGAATATATTTGCAAATGACACTACAGATAAAAGACTGGTATCCAAGATCTACAAAGAACTTCTCACACTCAATACACGAGAAACAAATAAACAAATCATAAAATGGGCAGAAGATATGAACAGACACTTTTCCAATGAAGACATACAAATGGCTAACAGACACATGAAAAAATGTTCAAAATCATTAGCCATCAGGGAAATTCAAATCAAAACCACACTAAGATACCACCTTACGCCAGTCAGAATGGCAAAAATTGACAAGGCAAGAAACACAATTGCTGGAGAGGATGTGGAGAAAGGGGACCCCTCCTACATTGTTGGTGGGAATGCAAGTTGGTACAGCCGCTCTGGAAAACAGTGTGGAGGTCCCTTAAAAAGTTAAAAATTGAGCTACCCTAAAATCCAGCCATTGCACTACTGGGTATTTACCCCAAAGATACAGACGTAGTGAAGAGAAGGGCCATATGCACCCCAATGTTCATAGCAGCATTGTCCACAATAGCTAAATCATGGAAGGAACCGAGATGCCCTTCAACAGATGACTGGATTAAGTTGTGGTCCATATATACAATGGAATATTACTCAGCTATCAGAAAGAACGAATTCTCAACATTTGCTGCAACATGGACGGCACTGGAGGAGATAATGCTAAGTGAAATAAGTCAAGCAGAGAAAGACAATTATCATATGATTTCTCTCATCTATGGAACATAAGAACTAGGAAGATCGGTAGGGGAAGAAAGGGATAAAGAAAGGGGGGGTAATCAGAAGGGGGAATGAAGCATGAGAGAGTATGGACTATGAGAAACAAACTGAGGGCCTCAGAGGGGAGGGGGTGGGGGAATGGGATAGACTGGTGATGGGTAGTAAGGAGGGCACGTATTGCATGGTGCACTGGGTGTTATACGCAACTAATGAATCATCGAACTTTACACCGGAAACCGGGGATGTACTGTATGGTGACTAACATAATATAATAAAAAAACATTTAAAAAAATGACCAGCAAATCAAATCCAAAGAGAAGAAAATATTTCAAGCAAAACTTAATAATTAGAAAATAAACAAGAAGAAGGTCAGTAAAACAAAGTTAATACTTCGAAAAAACTTTTAAAAATTCACAAATCCTAGAATGGAGAACCCAGAAATAAACCCACTCACATGGTCAATTAATCTACGACAAAGGAGAGCAGAATATTCAATGGGGAAATGATAGTCTCTTCAACAAATGGTGTTGGGAAAACTGGACAACCACATGCAAAAGAATGGAACTGGACCACTCTCTTACCCTATACACAAAAATAAATTCAAAATGCAATAAACACCTAAATGTGAGACCTGAAACCATAAAACTCCTAAAAGAAAACATAAGCAGTGATTTCGTTGACATCAGCTAGCTGTACAAACATTTTTCTAAATAGGTCTTCTTACAAAAGGGAAACAAAAGCAAAAATAAACTATTGGGACTACTCCAAAATAAAAAGCTTTTGCGCAGAGAAAGAAACTATACACAAAACCAGCAACCTACTGAATGGGAGAAGATATTTGCAAATGATACATTCAATAAGCAGTTAATATGCAAAATTTACAAATAACTTATATAACAACACAAAAAAAAACCCAAATAATCCAATTTAAAAATGGGCACAGCACCTGAATAGCCATTTTCCAAAGACAACAGATAGTCAACAAATGCTCAACATCACTCATCATCAGGGAAACGCAAATCAAAACCACACTGAAATATCACCTCATACCTGTCAGAATGGCTAAATTCAAAAACAAAAGAAATAACAAGTGTTGGAGAGGATGTGGAGAAAAGGAACACTCGTGCACTATTGGTTAAAAATGTAAATTGGTACAGCCACTATGGAAAACAGCACAGATGTTCCTCAAAAAACAAAAATAGAATTATCATATGATCCGATAATTCCAGTACTTACCCAAAGAAAACAAAAAAAACCCCAGTAATTTGAAAAAATATATGCATCCCTATGTTTACTGTGGCACTATTTACAATGGCCAAGATATGGAAATAACCCAGTGTCTATCCACAGGTGAATGGATGAAGAATTTGTGGGGTGTGTGTGTGTGTATATATATACGTATATATGTTATATATTATATCTATATATTATACATATATATAATGGAATATTAGTCCTAAAAAAGAATGAGATCTTGGCTTTTGCAACAACATGGATATGCCCAGAAGGTATAATGCTAAGTGAAATATGTCAGTCAGAGAAAGACAAATAACATGTGATTTCACTCATACGTGGAATATAAGAAACAAAACAAGAAAACAAGAGACAAACCAAAAAACAGACTCAAATACAGAAAACAAACTCATGATTATGAGGGTTGGGGGGGGAGATGGGTGATATAGATAATGGGGATTAAGAATACACTTATCATGATGAGCACTGAGAAATATATAGAAATGTTGAATCATTATATTGTACATCTGAAACTAATATAATGCTGGATGTTAATTATACTTCAATTAAAAAAACTGATGAATCCTTGGTGAGATTGATCAAGAAAAATGGAGGAACTTCAATAACTAGTACCAGGAATGAAAAAGGGCTCATCACAACAGAGTGTACGATATAAGAAAAAAAAGGTGTTAGAAATAACTTCCTACGAATCAATTTAAAAAATCAAATTCGATGAATAAACATTTAACACATACAAAATAAGAAAATCTGATGTCAAGTCTCTCCATATTGATTTATAAAGCCAATAAAATCCCAATCAAAATCCCAGTATTTTCTCTTTTTTTAGAAATAGGCAAGATGTGGGGGGCACCTGGGTGGCTCAGTTGTTAAGCTTCTGCCTTCGGCTCAGGGAGTGATCCTGGTGTTCTGGGATCAAGCCCCACATCAGGCTCCTATGCTGGGAGCCTGCGTTTTCCTCTCCCACTCCCCCTGCTTATATTCCCTCTCTCGCTAGTTGTCTCTCTCTCTGTCAAATAAATAAATAAAATCTTAAAAAAAAAAAAAAAGAAAAAGAAAAAAAGAAATAGGCAAGATGTGGGGCACCTCGGTGGCAGTCAGTTAAGCATCACCTTTGGCTCAGGTCATGATCTAGAGTCCTGGAATCAAGTCCTACTTGATCAAGTTCCACAGGGAGTCTGCTTCTCCCTCTGACCCTCCACCCCCGCCCCCGTTCTCACAATCTCTCTCTCTCTCAAATAAATAAATAAAATCTTTAAAAAAAAAAAAAAGGAATAGGCGAGATGATTCAAAAAATTCATGGATATACACGTGGTCAAAATTAGCCAACATACTTTTATGGAAAAAGAACTAGACTGAAAAATTAATCTGACATCAAGACTTAATTTAAGCACCAGTAATCAATTAAGACAGTACAGTGTTGGTAAGGATAAACAAATCAATGGAATGGAATAGAGAGCTCAAAAGATCCATGCACATATGGCACTTGATTAGGACAATACCCTAAAGAGCAACGAAAAAAGGAAAGTCTTTTCTTTTATTGAAGAATAATTGACAAACCGCATTGTATTAGTTTCAGGTGCACAACACAATGACTTGATATTTATATAAATTATGAAATGGTCACCACAATAAGTCTAGTTACCATCTGTCACCATACAAGGTTGTCATGATATATGGACTATATTCCCCATGCTGTACATCATATCTCCATGTCTTATTTGTTTTGTAACTGGAAGAAATTAAAGTCTTTTCAATAAGTAGTATTTGGTCAACTGAATGACCATTAAAAAACTTCACACTGTACCTACCACACGTAAAAATAAATTCCAGATTTAAGGGTTAAATGTAAAACTACATAGAGTTTCTAAGAGGTTTACTCATGATGTTGGGATAAGAAACAACTTCTTTACAAAGACATAAAAAGCACTAACCACAAAAGAAAGGCTACATTAAAATTAGGAAGTCCTGAACTTCAAAAGACACCCATATAAAAGCAAAAAGACAAGCCAGAGAGTGTAAGAAGATACTTAAAATACAAATTAATAGACAGAGGGCTTATAACCAGAATACATTTTTTTAAAAAATACCAAAACCTTAAAAACTGCTACAAATCATTAAGAAACAGATTTCCCAATATAAAAAATAGACAAGAGACTTAAACAGACACTTCATAAAAGAGAATATCCAAATGGCCAATAAAAGAATGAAAATGTGCTCAAGCCAACAGGGGAATAAAATAAAAACCCAAATAGATATCCATCTAAATGGTTAAGTTAAAATAACTGATATCAAATGTTGATAGGGATGTGGAGTGCAGGCAACTCTCATACTCCTCTAGTGGGAATTTAAATGAGTATAAAACATTTTGGAAAATAGTATGGCATTAATTTGAACATACACATATTCTATAACATAGCAATTTCATTCCTAAATATATACAAAAAAGAAAGGGATGAATATAGCCAAACCAGACAGGAAGGAAGAAGTATTTAGTACCATTCTTTGTAATGCCAAAAATGGAAACAACCCAGCTGCCCATCAATAATGTGGATAAAATAAATAAATAACACAGATAATAAATTGCAGTGTATTTATATTATAGAATAATGTTCAGTAACAAACTCCAGTGACATGAAAAAACATAAATGAATCTCAGAAACAACGTTATGCAGAAGTCATGTAAAGAAGATTGTATCTAATGAGTCCATTTATACAAAGTTGAAAAACAGGCAAAACTGTAATTTATGGATTTGGAAGTCAGTATAGAGTGACTATCTTTGGCCATCTATCGCGTATGTGAAGAACTGAAAAAAGGTAATGATTGTGAGAAGTATGAGCAGGGATTCAAGGGTATTCTTAATATTCTATTTCTAGACCTTAGTAGTGTTTAAACGGGTATGTTCATTATTTGATAATTCATTAAGCTGCACACTTGTGACTTCTGCATTGAATCCATCATATGGGGCACCTGGGTGGCTCAGTTGGTTAAGCATCTGCCTTTGGCTCAGGTCATGATCCAAGGGTCCTGGGATCAAGCCCCACGTCAGGCTCCCTGCTCAGTGGGGAGTCTGCTTCTCTCTCTCCCTCTGCCACTCTCCCTGTTTATGCTCCCTCTCTCTCTCCAATAAATAAAATCTTTAAAAAAAAATCCATTGTCTGATATGAATAAAAAGCTTTAACTAAATAAAGTTCATCTATCTTACTTATTGATTTGAGACTCATCTTTCTGAAATATTTTCCTAGGTACCAGGCTCAGTTTAATTTTGAAAGCACAACTAATTAAAATTTCAATCAACACTTCATTATGCACATATCAAAATGCCAAGCATTAAGCTAAGTCTTAACATGGCTACAATGCCAATGGTGAGATAACAAATACTATCTCATACTCTTGGGGGTGTTTTTCTTTTTTAATGACTTTATTGAGACTTATTTTACATATTATAAAACTCACTCATATTTGTATAATTTTCAATGACTTTTTATCAAGTTTACCAAGTTGTACAACCACCACCATAAATCCATTTTAGATCATTTTCATTATCCCAAAAGATCCCTCATATTCATTAAACCCCACTCCTCACTCCACCTTAGGCAATCACTAATCTATTTTATGTCTTCATAGATTTGCCTTTTTTGGACATTTCAAATAAATAAAATCATATAGTATATAATCTCTTATACCTGGTTTCTTTCACTTAGCATAACACATCTAAATCATAGCACATATCAGTAGCTTGTGTGTGTATTACTGAGTAATATACCATTACATGTATATGCTATATTTTTTAATCCATTTATTATTTGGTAGATATTTGGGTTGTTTCCACCTTTAGGCTATTGTAAGTAATGCTGTTGAAAATGTTCGCATCCAACTCTTTGTATGGATCTCTCTTTTCATTTCTCTTGAGTAAATCCCTATGGGTGGAATTGCTGGTTCATATGGTAAATTTGTGTTTAATTTTCTTGGTTAATTAATGTACAGTCAATTATATAGATAGATAGATAGATAGATAGATAGATAGATAGATAGATAGACAGACAGACAGAATCTAAGTAGAAATCAAGAATGGTGGTCAGGAAGGATTTACAGAAAATGTAAGACTTGAAGTTAATCTTAAAATGTCATTAAGATTTGAATATCAGTAATAGGTGCACTTTTTTTTTTAAAGATTTTATTTATTTGACAGAGAGACAGACAGCGAGAGAGGGAACACAAACAGGGAGTGGGAGAGGAACAGGCAGGCTCCTAGAGGATCAGGGAGCCTGATGCAGGGCTCGATCACAGGACCCTGGGATCGTGACCTGAGCTGAAGGCAGATGCTTAATGACTGAGCCACCCAGGCACCCCTAGGTGTGCTTTTTGAAAACAAGTATTTCAAATTAATGTTTGATGCAAAGCATCCAATTTTTAGTTAAAGCAACAGATTCTGCACAGCTAGAAAAATGCAATTGACACTGAAGGACTGAGTTATGAGCAAATGGTCCATATTTCCCAGCACCACCAATCATATATATGTAAATCTTAAAGTGTTAAAATAACCATAATTTTCAAATAAAAACTACTAATCATTTCTAACATAAAAATAGATTAAATGTCCTACAGATGAATACTGAGTAACTATGTTTAATTTTAGGAACTTTTTCAACGGCCCAAAAACTCATTCCCCGGATTAGAATATAAATAAACATATGCTAACTAACCTTTTTAACCTAGAGTGGTCAACTAAATCAATGAACTATCAAGTTAATTCTAAGTTTGGAAGAGAGATGTACTGCTAACATATTCCTTTTCCTTTAATATCTCACTCAATGTAACATGCAAAAGTCGTTCTTTTAAAAAATTATCTTCACAATTGTATGAAAAAAGACTGTTTTCTTCATTACTTATTTTTCTCAGTAAGCACAACAGGAAATATACCAATGCCTATTTAAGTGGCAAAGTACAATAAATACGTAACAAAAAGATAAATATTTTACTTGACAGTAAAATCATAAACAATTAAAACAATTCTCCTTCATGGGTTTTAGCAGTTTTATTAAGATTTATCTAGATGTGGTTTTGTTGGAGTTTATCCTATTTGGGATTAACTGAGCTTCTTATTTCTAAAAATGTATGTCTGTCATCAAATTTGAGCAATTTCTGCCCACTACTTCCTGAAATATGTTTTCTATCCTATTCTCTCCCTTTTTCAATCTAGGACTCTAATTACATGCATGCTAGATATTTTGTTACTGTTCCATATGTTTCTGACTTTTCATTCACTGTTTTTAACATTTTCCTCATTATTTTTCAGACTGGATTATTTATGTATCTTCAAGTTCATGGACTCTTTGTCATTTCCATTCTGATAGTGAGCCCATTCAGTACATTTTTTATTTCAGATACTGTATTTTTCAGTTCTAAAATTTCCATTTAGCTTTCTTTTCTAGTTTCTATTCTCTGCCCAAAAGTTCTACCTTTCTATTCATTTCAAAAGGGTTTACCTTTACTTCAAGTGCATAGCTGTAACAGCTGTTTTAAGGTCTTCGTCTGACTTTAAGTCTAACATCTGGTTCATTTTGGAGTTGACATGTTGTCTTCTCCCTTAAATAATGGTCAGATTTTTCTGGTTCTTTGTATTCTGAGTATTTTTGGCTTGTATTCTGGACATTTTGAATATGATGTTGCAAGACTCTGGGTCTTGTTAAAGTTCTCTGTAGATTGATTTTGTTGTTTTGTAGGCAACCAACCTGGTTGGGTTTAGATCAAAAATTCTGCCTCACTTTCTGTGGGTTGTAGTTCCAATGTCAGTTCAGTTTTCAAAGCTTTTGTTATGTTGCTTATAGTCTGTGTACTTATGTGCAGCTCAGAGGTGAGCCCAGGCCTTGTAGCAGTCATACACACAATGAGAGGATCTCTTTCTTTATTCTGTTTTTTCTGGGATTATCCCCATACTCTCCAGCTCATGGAGCTTCTTTCTCCACGCCTCTGGAGGGAAATATGAGGGTTTTCTTGGAGTTTTAGCTGCCTCTGCAGCCATCATGCAGTTCTACATGAATAGGATATCTCTGGAGGCCAACAAAGCAGTGAGAGAAAAGAGGAATAAAAAATAACAGGAATTCCACAGTCCACATCTGGGGCTGTCCTCAGGGCAGAGACAGGAGAGAAAAAAAAAAAAAGGAGGGGGGGGAATGAAAACAAACAAAAAACAAGTATTCCCCCTACTTCTCTGGCTCGTAGGGTCTCCTTCTCCCTTCTTTTAGTCAGACATATGAGGCTTCCTAAGAGCTTTTGCTGCCCAATACACAATTCAGCAAAGAGGACTTGTCTGGGTCAAATCTGGGACAGTAAAGAAGAAATAAAAATGGGCAACTCTGAGCACATGGGTCACTTCTTCATGTTTTGGCTTTCCTCCCCCATCTACCTGCTATTGTTTCTGAGCCATAAAGTAGCTTCTTTTAGCATTTTGTTCAGAGGTTTAGTTGTATCAATGAGAGACAGGCTAAATGGACTTACTCTATCTTTTAAAGCATGGTACACTATATACCCTTCAAGCACCATAAGTCCAAAGGACTTGTATAATTAATTTATATCCCCACACATTGTTCCAAAAATATATATACATGATAAAGATAAAAATTTCATAACAGAGAATGAGGAAGAACAAAGGAAAAGAAGAATAAAACAGAACCAGGAAAAAGGTTAATATGAAAACAGGATATAAGTCCCTTTTATTTGCTAGACTTAGACCAAAATCTGGCTTCAAGATTCCCAACAGCTGTCTCAAAAGAAGAACAAAATGTTACCAGAATAAAAACAACCCAGGTTATCAAACCAGATACAACTATCCCTGACCCTGAGATCAGTGTCAAAATAAACTCTCTAATAAATTTCACAGGATAATATGCAATAACTTCCCTAAATATAGGCCACATGCCAATAACAATCAGTAAAATCAGTTCCAGGGAAGGTCAATATGGTGGGTGCAGATTTAACACTCAGGCTTAATTAAGAGGTGGAACTTAAACTAAAAAAGAAATAGATACACTATATATCCTTTAATCATTCACCCATATTATTTTTCTTGGCAAAGCTTTTAAAGGTTCTGCATAGCAGTGAGTTTGAGATTACATCCCCTGACAAGTACCTGCTGGACAACTATTTTATGTGGCTACTGTAGATAGAGATTTGTATTGTAACAGTCAACTCAGGTGGGGATAGAAGCAGCATTCTCTTACAAGAAATTGAGGACCCTAGCAAAAAAGACTAGAGTCTAAACAAAAGGAATAAATCCATCCACTCATTAGGTAAACCAAGAGAAGTACCTGGAACTAAAGCAAGATTTCTTTCAAAAATGTAATTTTGAATCTGCCTTAGTATTAAAAAAAAGATAATCAAACAGAAAAATATGGTAGCAATATTTTTACTCTAGTTTAAAGAAAATATATTCAAATGATCATATTAGCTATACAAGAAAGTAAGTAAAGCATTTGAAAATATTTTCTAAGCAATGCTAAATACTTGATACAGTCTCCAACATAAAAACTAATAACTACCTATAAGTTGTATACCCAAAAAACTAAATGTAGTTATTATCTAGATAACAAATCCTGAGGCACTTGTATTAAAAAATGATAATCAAAATTGCAAACACTGAAACTTAAATCAATACTAATCAATTTATAACAGAAACCCTTTCGACTATGTCCATCCTTTTAATAAAATATTTATGAAAAAAAGTTTGCCGAAGTTTAAAAAAAATCTATAAATAAAAATAATGAAAATCACTGAGATGTTTTAATATGAATGCCAAAATTATAGCAATTAAACAAATCACATGGAAAATCACTCTCGTTCTCTTAAAGGTTCACTTCAGTGTTAAACCAGTTAACTTTTGTTGTATAACAAACCACCCAAGCCTTAGAAGTTTAAAACAACAGACATTATTTCTCACAATTCTCTAGATCAGCTATGAATTTTGTCTGGTCTCAGCTGGCAACTAATGTCAGTGGTTAGCAAGATGAGCTGGGACACCAGATAGCTTAGGTGTGGGTGGATGGCCTAGGACAATAGTCAGCAAACTTTTTCTTAATAGGACTGTAAAAAATTTTTTGTCTTGCACGACACGAGGTCTCTGTAGAAACGACTAAACTATACCATGTTGCAGGAAAGCAACCACAGACATCACAAAAACAAATGAGTTTGTCTGTGTTCCAATAAAACTTTATTCATAAAAATAAGCAGCAACCCAGTAAACTAGTTTGCTAACACCTGGTCTAAGACAGCTTCACTCACCTGTCTGACAGTAGGTAGGTTGATAGGTTTAGGGGAACTCGGCTGGAATGTTTTACATCTGCTCCAAAAGTTTATCTTCCAGTAGGCTAACCAGTTAAGTGTCCAACTCTTGATTTTGGCTGGGGTTGTGATCTCGAGATTGTGGGATCTAGCTGGGATCAGACTCCCCGCTCAGTGTGGAGTCTGCTTGAGGTTCTCTCTTCCCTCTGCCCCTCCCCCTGCTCTCTCTCTACCTCTACCAAAATTTAAAAAAAAAAAGAAAGAAAGAAACTAAATAGGAATCCTACAGTATTTTCCCTCTCATGTTACAATTAGTAAATATTTAATACATCTATACAAGTAAAATTGTAGAACTGAATTTCAGTGTACCTCAATATACATATATTTTTTTAAATGTTATTTATTTATTTGGAGAGAGAGAGAGAGAAAATATAAGAGAGAGAGAGCACAAGCTGCAGGGAGGGGCAGAAGGAGAAGCAGATTCCCGGTTGAGCAGGGAGCCCAATGAGGGCCTTGATCCCAGGACCCTGGGATCATGACCTGAGCCGAAGGCAGATGCTTAACCAACTAAGCCACCGAGGTATCCTCGATATGCAGATTTAAAGCCAATAATATAACATCAATATAATGTCCCATTTTTCTAGAGCACTGTTAATAACACTTTCATAAATACATTCTTTACAAACTTACTAAAAATAAAAAGGATTTACTTAAAGTGAAGCCATCAAGTTTTGCCCATTTCAGTTTAGCAATAAGAATCTCACAACCACAATTCCCTTAAAACACCAAAAACTAGGTTCAGAAAATATACTACCACACAAGTAAATGACACTTATTCATGATCTAAAATTTCAATTTCAGTTTACTGAGTCAAACGATCAGAACTGTGACAACTTGATCAATGTACAGAATGTGAATTTCTAATTACATAAAATGGGAATTCTAACCCAACCTTTAAATTATTTTTTCTATGCTTTAAGAGCAGATTAGGATTTCTGAATAACCAAAGACAAAACAAATTCTATTAAGATACAGTCTAAGTTTGTAGAATTTGATATATTATTGTAAACAAGCAATCCATTTACTAAAAGCTTCATGCTTCTTCTTCCTCTTAAAATATATGAAAAATACTCAAAAGGCATTACCAAAAACTAAAAAAGTTCATAATTCTAGCAGGGGACAGGTTGATTGATTTGAGAGATTAAGTAGTTCAATCCATTGTTTCTAAATACTGAAACAATAGACTAAAATCCACAGTAATTAAGTCAGTTCCTAAGAAATATGCACTGCCTGATTGACATTTAAACCCCCAAATTCCTGAATAATGAAACTGTTAAGGGAACTAAATACACACATCTAGTTTCAATAAAGTTGGCAATACCTTAAAATATTCTGCATAAATAATATTAACCTTAAGCATTAACATTAAGGAAATGATTAAAACCACATTTTTCATAACAAAGGGGTATAACTGACCTTTATTTTATTAGCTTACAATTTGCTTCACTGTTTTCTTAAACCACTCGAATGGTATATATACCTTGACAACATCCCACAGATGGTTATGATTAAGTGTAACAAGACAACAAGCTCATTGAAAACCTTTACAGATGCTTAGCTAACGGGATGTCACATTAAATCTGATATAAGATTTTAAAACTTTATATCAATTATATTATAAACAAAGATACATCATTTGAAATTGACATTCAAACATTTCTAAATTAATTCCATAAAAGCACTAGTTAGTAACATACCTATTTAAGAACAGCTTTAAAAACGAATGTAGACATTACACAGCTTATCCCCATCACACAACTTGCTTGCAGCATGTGCCTTTGGGGGGAGTAGGGGATATATACATATATATTTTTTGCTTTCAACATCCTAGATATAGATGTTTCTAACTACAAAACTCTGGTAAATGTCAGGATTCGATTTGACTACTTCTTACTTCCTCTCTTAATGCTTAATGACTAATTCCTCAGAGATGTCCTTAAAAGCCCTAAAATGTTGTCCTTGGGTAGAAACTTTCACCAGCAATCAATCAGGAGCAAATTAGATGATTGTGTTGAAATGTACTACACCGTTTAAGCTAACAAATGAATGAAGAAAGGTAGTATATCGAAACATATGCCACTACACTGAAGTCGCTAAAAGGGTTTGTTGGAAGAATATTTGGTTTCCAGTGGAGCAAATACGGAATAAGAAGGGACAGTGATAAAAGAATACCAAAGTCATATGGAAATCCAAATATAGTGACAGACACAATTATTTTACTAATTGCTAATGAATACAGTCAAGTGGCTTCAAAAAGCAAAACTTTGCTTGGACTACTTCAGGTTTTGACCTCTGCATGAGCAAATGCATTTAAACTGAAGCCCACCAAAATTGATTAACGGCGCCAGCCAAGGCCAGCATGTAGTTGAAGCTTTTTCCATCTATCACATGGCCCCAAGGATAGTTAAATGAACCTTAAAATGGCTACAAACAGCTCAATGACTACACAGAGTCCTGCCAATTAGAAATAATTAGGCAGTCATTTTGGTGGTAAGTCTTTTTAAGTGCATACATAACGATGCAATGATGCTTATTAACGATCTCATATGAGCTATGCTCAAACAGCCTGAAATAATTATGCAACTATCACAAAGCCTTGCTCATCTCTGTACTTCACCTTAATGCATTTAAAAATCCACTTCATTACCTCCAGTAATTAATCCTCCATTAATTGCAGGAAAAGCTCAGTTTACCAAGCTTCGTTTCTAATTATCTTATAAATAGTTATGGTTCTAATTAATGTGTTCATTAAGATGAATATCTTTCTCAAAGCCATGCTCAGAGCAAAGGTTCCACTTATTCTCTCAAAAGCCTAACTAGCCATAAGGTGAGGCCATTTTGGTTGCATTTGCTTTTATTTTAGTATACTCAACCTCCTAATTGGCATTTAAAATCTAATTTAGAGAAACTTCAAGAAGGCTATATAGGGGAAACAGGGGCAAAAAGATATTTTCAAACTCTTTTCCAATCAATAATCTTAAAATCTTAATAGGAAAACTTTAGTGCATCTTTTTTGATAAAAATTGACTAATATGCTTAAGGACTATATCCAAGTGAATTTAAATTCCATACAAACTTAGCTTTTGCCCCTTCTCAATTAGAAAATAAGACAAGAAAGATTAAATGTGCTATTAAAACAAATGCATTTAAATTTATATTAGGTTACCTAGCTAAATTGCTACTACAAAACAATTACTCAATATAAATTGTCAGCCATCAAAGAACAAACTTAACACATATCCTGGGATCACCAATATTTCATATCATTTTGGAGGCACAGCTATTTTATGTGCTTTTTAAAAATAGGAACCTAATTCTGTGCTACCAAGTACACAGCACTTAAACACTGTATATGATCAAAATATAAAATAGGATGCAAAACAATTTTTATAAACATGAATTTTTATAATTTTTTCAATTTTAAGACAATTGTGTAAATAGAAACACAAAAAAGTATTCTCAATTTTTAAAAAACGAACTTTATGTTCCATGAACAAAACAACAAAAAATTTATTTGGGAAACAAGTAAGTAAAATCCCTTAATAAAAAAGAATAGTTATTAGTATAATAGTCCTGACAGTTAATAATAAAGCTATAGTTCCACATATGATAGATGTCTCCTGCTTCTCTGTAATTTGCTGTTGCTCATTAATCTTCCCCCTTGTCTTCTGGAAGATAAGCCCATATAAAAACAGTTTCATTTATGAATTAAAAAATATTCATTCTATAAGCAAAATTTTTTTTAAAAGTTGCTTCATAGGGAATTATGGTAAGCATAATTTCTAGAATAAGTTACTCAAGAATAAACTCAAAAACATGCTCTACACAAAACCACAGTAACTCTGTGTTCCCACACTTAAATTTCTGATTGTAGAGACTAATTAAATAAGATTTGCTAGAAGGGTAGATAGAGACTCAAGGGGAGATTTCATGTTTTATAGCAACATTCATTCATTCAACCTTCTATGTTCTAGGCACTTTTCAAGGTGCTGAGGTTACAGTGGTATATAAGACAGGCATGGGCTCTGCCACAATGACGTTAAGAGTTTAATTTTTTAAATTAAGCACTCTTAATAACTTAAAAGAAACAGTGCTACAACACAGAAACAGGCTGGTTTTAGCTATAATTTTTAATTACTATAATGTAGGTTGCCATCAAGTACTCCTTAACATCCAGACTGTCAATCCCCTAATAAATGCAAAAGATCCTTGGGAAGACAGGTTGACCCATCATCTGTGTATTGCTGAGCAAAACTCAAAATAGGCACCAAGTTGCACCACTACAACAATAATGCATGCAATTCAGAGACATAATATGAATATAAATGTATCTATGAGAACGTCAGGTTTGGTGTACCTATCTTCTCAATTTCAACCACTTCAATGACACCTTACCTACTTGCACAGAAGAGTGATCCTCAGCCTTGGCTTTGTAACACTCCAAGATGTCACCAACAACTTCAAAATGAGAATAAAAGTTCTCATGGCAAAACTTATTAACTCATTTCTATTTAAAAAATAAATATCATTTCAAGGGGAAAGGGCAAGGAGAGCAAATGGTGATAAGGTGACACAATATCCAAAAGGTTAGAAACTATTCTTCCTTTTTTATCTAGAGAAGTTAAAGGATATCATTTCTGTTTATCCTGAAAGTGTTCAAATTTTAGAATACTCTCATCATTTACCCTCTCTTCCTTTTTACTCCTCTACCGCCACTGAACAATTGAATGTAAAGAAAGAAAGCCAGTGAACATCTTTAGTAACACAACAAAGCTTCCCATAATTACCTGACCAATATCACAATAATAATGTCAATGTCAGCCCCTCAGAATCCATTCTCTCTTTGGTCTAAATTTCTTCCTGTGTCAACAGTCTTCTCCACATAAGTAAATTGGAAGCAAGAGTTCCAAACAGGCAATAATGAAAAGCTGAAAAAAGTAAGCAATCCAAAAAGCTTAGATTCTAATGAACTGAATTTAAATGGATTTAAATAGTTAACATCCCTAATAAATTTGATTAGGCTCTACACTGAGAGTTAAGTAAAATGCTAATTCCCCTAACTACTAGATTGGAAGTAATGTTAATTCTTTACCACTACATAGATACTAATGACAAAAATAAAGGCAACCCATCACAAAATTATTGATATGCCCTTTCCTCACTCCAGTTAATCAAACAGAGGAAACCACATACCAGTAGGCCAGACTAAAAATATTCTATAAGGAAACTTCTGATATATCTATAGCTCATATGGTGCCAATTAATGGTATTAAGTCCCAGGTACCTTAGTTTTAATATATAAAAATCTAAGTACCTTTTGCAGACACGATTAACTTACAGTATTTAAGGAAGCCACATAAAACATTAATCAGAAGAGAAAGTTGTTTATCCAGCCGGTTGTGTTTTCTTCATAATGTCTATCAAGAGTTTGGCAGTGTTGTTGTTTTTTTTTTTTAAAGATTTTATTTATTTATTTGACAGAGAGACAGCCAGCGAGAGAGGGAACACAAGCAGGGGGAGTGGGAGAGGAAGAAGCAGGCTCCCAGCAGAGGAGCCTGATGCGGGGCTCGATCCCAGAGCGCCGGGATCACGCCCTGAGCCGAAGGCAGACGCTCAACGACTGAGCCACCCGGGCACCCCAAGAGTTTGGCAGTGTTGATGATTATTCAGAATATAGTCATTTTCCCCACCCATACGATAGGCAGAGTATTCTTATTCCTGACTTTGAGTTTAGCCACATGGCTTGCTCTGGCCACTGAAATGACAGCATAGATGACATTGAGCATAAGAATTAAATGTGCTTGGAAAGTTGGGCTTGTTGTCCTTTTGTCTAAGAAAAACCTCCTTTGATTAGCTGCTGATCCAAGGATGAGGAGAAATTCAAGAAGCAGGGCTGATCTCAACCCCAAGACGGGAGCCAAGCCCAAGGAGCCCAGCCTAGAACAGAAGAGGCCCAGCTGACTCACAGATGTCTGCGTGAGAAATAAATCTTTTTGTTGTGTGTCCCTGAGTTCTGAGATGGTTAGTATGGAACATCATTGTGGCAATAGCTAACTAATACAAAGACATTATTAGCACCAGAGGATATTCAGGCTTTGGAGCCAGTCAAAATGGAACAAAGAGGGGCACGTGGGTGGCTCAGTTGGTTAAGCATCCGACTCTTGACTTCAGCTCAGGTCGTGATCTCAGGGTCCTGAGATCGAGCCCTGTGTCAGGCTCTGCGCTGAGTGGGGAGTCTACTTAAGATTCTTTCTCTCCATCTCCCCTACCCCGCTCTAAAAATATGAGAAAAGAAAAGGAACAAAGAGTAAAACCCAGGAGACAATAAGGATTCAAAATTCAAAGGGTTATGAATCTCTAGCTCTAGCCATGAGAGCATGATCAAGTTATTTGACCTCATCTGACCTTATCTGTTTCCCCATCTGTTAAGTGAAGGTAAATACAGACTGAAAAGTTAGAAAGGCTGCTGTGGCACTCAAATAAAATAACCTTTCATGATAACACAATCCCCTAATTCCTAACAGATAGTAGATAATCAACAAGTTTCCTTTTAATCTTTCTTCTTGGCTATTTTTTTTATTTCACAATAAAATAGCTATCAAGCTATTTTTTTTATTTCACAAAATTTTTATTACATGCGAATAGGTAACCCCATTTTCTTTATTAAACTTTAAACATCTGTTAAAAGTAATTCTAGAATATCTATTTCTGTGTCTAAGAACCCTCCCCTTTCTCATAGATCCTACTAATCATCTTTCCCTTTCCTACTATAAATCTTAAGTTTTTCATGATGATGCATTTTCCTACAGGAAAAACAGGAAGAACAGACTTTGATTGTTTAATAAGCAAAATTCCAATATCTTTTCCTTCCTTTTTTCTCTATATTTCATCCCTTCCTCAAAAAAGGTGACAAACAGCAGTTAAATCATCAACACATATTTCCTCCATTTCACAAGAACATAGCAGATTGATCAAATAATACTTACAAAATTATTTGAGTTACTCAGAAGATGCACTGTACAAATTAAAACTTAGTAGTACGAATTTATTTTTTAAATTTTAATAAGTGAATAGCTTGGGGTAGTGATGATTTCTTTAAAAAAACAGAGGCTTCAGGGAAGGTCAAAGACTCAGACACAATCATTCATCATAAAAGACTTCAGGGGATGTTTTAATAACCACCTGTGGCAGGATCTCTCTCATATTCATTATAAAATTCCCAAGGCAGACTTGCTTTCTCATTCATACTCACAAACATACAAAATGGAGGTTTCCCATCAAGTGTAGTGTGAGTAGATGCATTTAAGCACTAGCTGTTTGATCACTGCACTGGTCACCCTAGTCTGCAATGGACAATATTAAAGCTTTACAGGACTGACACGAACATACACATACACAGGTGCGCACAAGCTCTCTCAGGCACTAAACAAAAATTATCGAAGCTATGTGATGTTCATGTTTATTTTTAAATGCTTGGCCACAAAAAATATGATTGAAAAAGACAAACTCATGATTGAGGATCTCATTCACATTTTTAAAAGGGCTCCAAATTGTTTTAAATACTCATTTAAAAAAAGTTATACATATTTGTATTATATTTGTGTGTTTAGCTCCTCGACATGGAGTAACAGAATAATCATTTCTTTAACTCTACTGTAGCTTCTCCATTTAAGACTCTCTCAAACCCACCGGCTGCATTCCTACTCCCATTCTACCTACAAAACTGTGCTATAACCTCACTGAATTCTGCTACTCCTCTCCCTGAAAAAACAGCCACAATGCAATCAAATGAGGCTTTCAGGGCTTGAAATTGATGCTATTAACTTGCCTCCTCTACCTATAAAATAGGGTAAATCATAAGTCTTTCAAATATTGTGAAAAACAAACCAAAAGTGTGTGTAAAAGTGTATTTTATATACAACCCTAAAGGGCTACACTAATAGTCCTACAATCATCTTATTGGTTTTCATGTTCTCCTGCCTTTGAGACTGATTCCATTGCTTCAAAAGCCATTTAAATGAACCGAGCTTGCCAGACAAGCAGCCATCATATTCTGTCCTAGAATTCTCAAGACCACCTCTAATTTCCCCAGTGGCTATTCCTTAATTTTCAGTTTTGTAGCCCATCTCAACCATGTATCTTCCTTGGCCCCTACAACTGGTCACCTTTTGGCCTTGCTATCTACACATTCCTTCTTTAAACCATTCTAATTTACAACTTACTGTCTCCAAACTCTGGCTTCACACCCCGCAATCTCAGGCTAGGCTAGCCAAACCCGCAGCTGCATCTTCCTAGACTAGAGAGAGTCTCTGGATAGCTATTTCTCTAAAGCCAACATTTTTAGTTTCTATGTAAGAACGAAAAGTAGAAGAGATGGCATCATTAGAAGAGAGTGTTTTCGAAGCTATTTTTTGTGGGAAGAAGACATCCCAATTTCTAAAAAGCCCCAAAGTACTCTCAGATAGCTTTGAGAAAATACTGATCTAGGTTGGTTTCTCATTTCCAGAGTTTTACCAGCCCAAAGTGAAAGGGGGGGGGGGGAGGGTGATGAGGAAGAGGCAATTTTGGGTCGAGGTATTCTAATCCAACAGAAAAAAAGAGAGTTCTACAAGCAGTGTAGACAGTTTGCTGTCTTAGGGAAACTTTTTAGAAATGTTTAAAATGAATACTAAATGGAATATGTCTTCTAAAAAGATATTATTATTTTAGGCACAGCTATGGATTTCTTCACCAAATAGAAGTTACTGCTACATGGAAAGCAAAGGTAAGAAACATATAACACTTTGTCAAGACTCTGAATGCATCTGTACATACTTTATAACTCATTAAATGAGCAGACTACTCATACTCTATAAATTAGTATTTCTGAGAGCATTTTTGATATTTTTAGACACTACGCTTTTACCTTACTCTTTGTTTAAATAGAGACAGGTAAGGGGTGTCTGGGTGGCTAAGTTGGTAGGGCAGCTGACTCTTGTTTTCAGCTCAAGTCATGACCTCAGAGTCATGAGATCAAGCCCCAAATCAGGCTCCATGCTGGGTGTAAAGCCTGCTTGCGATTCTTGTTCTCCCTCTCCTTCTGTCCCTCCCCCGATGCTGCTTCTTAAAAAAAAAAAAAAAAAAAAAGAGAGACAGTTAAAAATCAGCAAAATCAAAATACTGATGATCCAAATAGGCCATATATATATGTATATATATCATATATATACATATATATATGATATATATACATATATATATATATCACTTATTTTTTTTTTTTTAAGATTTCATTTATTTATTTGAGAGACAGCATGAGTGGAGTGGGGGTGGGGGCAGAGGGAGAGATTGGGACAAGCAGACTCCGTGCCAAGCAGGGAGCCCAATGTGGCTTCGATCCCAGGACCATGGAATCATGACTTGAGCTGAAGGCAGAGGCTTAACCAACTGAGCCACCCGGTGCCCCTATGTATCACCTACTTTTAATTGTTTTCCACACAGTGGAAAAAGACTAAACCTACAGAGCACTGATGACACTGCCAGAAACTCAGGGTCTCTGAACAGAAAGATCTATTCTATTCCAACCCAGTTCTCCTTCTGATCAAGATCATCAGAAGTGAGCATTTACTCTACAACCAAAGATACCTGTCATATTCCTACACTGAGTCATGATTTTAGAACAGGTTTTGGGGCCAGACACAGTAAGTTTATCTTCAAAAATTCCAGCTCTACTCTTATTGCTGTTGAGTCCTTGGCACAGGTGTAAGACCTGGTTTCCTCATCAGCAAATCATGATACCATGATTACCTATTCCACAGAACTGCTCTAAGGATTAAATGAAAAAAACAAACATTAAGCATTCTATATTAGTACCTGGCCCTTAATAAGTAATCATCTCAATTTTTAATTTATCCAGTATTTCTTTACTTCTTTTCTTAAGACTTTATTTATTTGACAGAGAGAGACAGCAAGAGAGGGAACACAAGCAAGGGGAGTGTGAGAGGAAGAAGCAGGCTTCCCGCTGAGCAGGGAGCCCGATGTGGGGCTGGATCCCAGGATCCTGGGATCATGACCTGAGCCAAAGGCAGACACGTTTAACAGCTGAGCCACCCAGGCGCCCCAGTATATCTTTACTTCTTAACAACTGTGATGGATTCCTTACAGAGTTTCAATAGTAACAAAGAAAAACTAGAGGAATTTAATTTTTAAAAAATTTTATTTGCTGGGGTACCAGGGTGCCTCAGTCGGTTGAGTATCCGATTCTTGATTTTGGCTCGAGTCATAATCTCAGGATCCTGGGAATGAGCCCCAAATCAGGCTCTGCACTTAGTAGAGAGACTGCTTGTCCCTCTCCATGCCCCCACTTGCTCTCGCTCTCTCAAATAAATAAATAAATAAATAAATCTTTAAAGAAATCTATTTGCTAGGTAAGATACAGTTAAGGATTCAAGTTGTTTTAGATTTGGGATTTTGTTTGTTTTGTTGGGTAAAAAGCTACTGAAGAAAGAACAGAAAGCTATACTTCAGTTGCATCAGAAACAAATGTGGTTGGCAAAAATTACATTTTGCAAACATGTAGCCCAATCTCAAAACGACCCTAGGATTTCTTATCACATAAATGTGATCTACCTGAGATTACACAGCAGATAAACAACAGGCAAGACCAAGGTTTTATAAGCCAATAATAATCAAGACTTATAAATCTCAAAAGCATGTCCCTGAATCTAAGACAATCTTGGTTCACAAATTTGATAGTAAAGGTTCAACATAATGAACACAATGCGTGAAGTATTCAGCTCTCCTTAAAGGACACACTTACTCAAAATCTGATCAAAGCCAATCTTTCTAATTTCTTAGATTGTAAGATCCAACAAGATCTAAGATCAAGAGAGTACCAAGTAACTCCCCCATCTATTTACTCCTATACACTATCTTTTCAAATCATGTTCTTTAGCTTTCTAGTAATCTCAAGGGAACTCTTAAAAGCACTCACTAAGTGACAGTGTTGTCCCGCAACACAATACCATGCCACATCATCTTTCTTAGTTACATCAGAAGCAAATGCGGTTGGCAAAAATGCTGCCCTTCCATGATGGTTTTATTTACGAATGAAAAATAAAAACAAGAATAGGAACAAGTAGTAAATATCCAATAAATGTAAAGAAGAACTGCCTCAATTTGCATCTTTAGTAGCAGACAGTACTATACCCATTCTCAAGTTTCTTCAAATAGAAAAGGCTAGACTATAAAGTGGCTTTTGGCCTAAAAGAAAATGTGTAAAACAATCAAACAGAACAGAAACCACATACTCAAAAGTGGAATCAGCTCTTCCAATGTAACGAAAAATCATACTAAATGTAAAACTCAAAGAATAAAGGATCATGATTCAATTTTTAGTTCAACTTATCTTTAAATGATAACATGTCATCATATGTAGCTCACTTTAGACACCAGATACAAGCATGAATACTGAGTTATCAAATTTTTGTATACCAAATTACTTCACACCTAAGTTCAGAGATGAATCCAAGGGAATAATGATAGGAAGAACAACATCAATTTCATTAGTACAGCTTTTACTGTTTTCAAAATACTTTCACAAAATACCATTTGATTCTTACACATCAGTTCTGTGAACAGGACAGAGGAGACATTCAATTCCCTTCACTAACCTACTAATTGCTAGCTACAAGCTAGACGCTACCAATACCAAAAAAGTGACCAACCATTCTGCTTCACCTAAGATTGAAGACTTTCTTGGGATACAGAACTTTCATTTCCAAAACAAAGAAGGTCACAAGCAAGCCAGTATGGTTGGTCATTTTCTAGCAAAAATTAATATGGCATGGACATTGTTCTCAAGGAGCTATTTATTATTGTGAGTTCCATGTTGTAGATTTTTTTTAAAAAATGAAGTTCACTAAAAAAAGAAAAAGTGGGGGTGCACCTGGTTGGCTCAGTCTGTACAGCACATGACTCTTGATCTCAGGGTTGTGAGTTTAAGCCCCACATTGCACATGGAGCCAAAAAAAAAAAGTTCGGCTAGGTTAAATTATTGACCTAAGGTCAAACATCTAATAAGAGAAACAGAGCCTGAAAAAAAAAAATTTCTATATCTGAAAAAAAAAATTTGCCCTTAAGACACATGAATTTTAATGAGTTAATTTTCTCATGAATATAGAAAATATACATATTACATATACACGATAGAGAAAAAAATTTAGTATTTCAAGCCAGTCACAGGCCCCAATAATCCTACTGTCCTTGGGGAAAAAAAAGAGCCTAACATGTTTCATTTTACTGTACAATATTAAATATAATTATTTACATTTATATATATAGTTAAATAATTAAAACATAAAATGTATGTTATGTAATGCCAAGGACTTAAATTAGGTTTCTTATACTATGCTAGCATATTTTAATTAACATTCATTTGTTAACACTTGTGTAGTGTTTACCACATATAAAGACTGTCTTCCCAACAATTTTCTGATACCTAAAAGTGTAGCATTTATATACCATAATCATGTCTACATATGTCCTTTCCCGGATTCTGAGCTCCCTGAAAATCCTGTCTGTGTATTCATACCATGTGGCACAGGGACTGGCACCTTGATATAGTCATTCAGGAGAAAAAAAAAAAAAGACATATAAAGCAAGTATCAAGTATAAAATTCTCTAAGAGTTTACAATTTAGATAGTGATGTACATAAATAACCTCAATGAAGTACTTCAAGATAAATATAACATGACTGGTATAGACTAGTAAGTTACTAGGAATTTAAAGGAGAGAGATGCTAAAGAAAACTCTTTATGAACATAATTCTCATATTCTATTAATCTCATTTTTTTTCAAACAAGGAATCCACTCGCAAATGATATCCCACATAAAACCCCAAAATGTCAGACAATTAGATGGAGATTTGCTCCAGTTATAGCAGTAACACCACCACCACCACCACAAAAAAAAAAAAAAAGAAAGAAAGAAAAATAGCAATCCCAAATGCATCTACATGGACTTCCAAAACGCCACAAACGAAGGATCAATTCTACCGCAAAATACTTCTCAAACATGCTTTCACCCAGTACCACCACACTGGCCTCAAAAGAAATGGTAAAGGGACTTCTTTACACTGAAACAAAAGAACGCTTATTAGTATCAGGAAAACATGCAAAAGTATAAATCTAACTGGTAAAGTAAATGCACAAATTCAGAATAATCTAATGCTGCAGAGGTGATGAGTTAATTATTTATAAATCTAGTATAAAAATTAAAAGACAAAAACAGGAAAAATAACAAAAACTACAATAATTTGTAAATGGATACACAAGATAAAGAGGTAAATTGTGACACTGAAAACACTTAGGTTGTTTCTACATCTTGGCTATTGTAAATAATGCTTCAATGAACATGGCGGGGGTGCAGATATCTTTTCGAGACAGTGGTGTTATATGTCATTTATACCTAAATTTTTAAAAAATGCTTTCCTACCCCAAGTACCACTCTAGACCAAGAAACAAACCTCTCTTATAGGCTCTGTCATGTCCTCCTGATTGACCTTAAGGACTGTACCTAACATATAATACAAGCTCAATAAATATTTTGTGTAACAGGCAAACATGAACCAGAAAGATAGCTTATTAAATGAAGACCTTCATTTAAATTAGCAAATTACATTACTATAGTTAGAAGAAAATTTCATTTCTTATACAGTTTTTGTTTTTCAAAATACCATGTATCATTTTTAGAAGTAGTGTTCGAGTCAGAAATCCTCAGCTTTGCGATTTTCCCAAAACGGGAAGTAAATTCTATCCTTTTCCTTAATTTTATGGCAAGGGGAAAGAAGCAAATAAGTAACATATTTTATACTGATACACTAAATGGAACCATCTTAATTAAAAGGATGTCTAAAATAAGTGGCAGGTCTTTCTACCAATTATGATTCAATTAAAAACAATGGGAATAAAATTAGTATAACATTTCCTAAAGCATTTCTTTATGTTTTTATTTAATTTTCTTAAATAATGCCCCCTCTTCCCTTCAAATGTTTTTTTCCAAATGGGTATTAGTGAAAATGCCTTTATTCATCTTGAAGAGTTTTACTTCCTTTTATTAAAATCCATTTAGTCACTTAGACCATAGTACTTGCACCAACCATGTCACTCCTACAGCTCCTGCCAGGCTCTGCACCAAGACATAGCCCAATCACAGGTGAATGACCATCTGATTTAAAGGAAGTCAGTTCAATAAGCTGGCTAGCAACCTTGCTGTAGCTCCTCACATGTAAGAGATATCAGTTGAGCTAATCAGATTCCCCCCCTCAGGAATTTGAACCAGGCTAGACTACGAAAATGATGCTATTAGAAGAAAGAACAAAAGCTAAAATAGAAATACCAAAGGAGCATCGATGGCCATTAAGTGTGCCCTATTATCAACACTGAGGAATAAAAACACTGAGGAACAGAAAAGATATACTCAGCAGAGGTGAAGCTAAAGAGTAGTAAGTTGAAAACAGTAGTTGAGGCAACTTCTGGAGAACTAGAACAAAACCCATAAACATTGCAGGACCCCTAGAGAAGAAACAAGCAATTAAAAGACAAGAATATGATGCTCAAAACTTTGCAAAGTAATCAGAGTAGTTAGTGTTCACAATTTACAAGTGAATAAACAAGCAGAGAGCTCAAGATCATGTTGCTTTGAAGTCAGGGAATAGGGATCAAAATCCAGGCCTTGTAACTCCTAGCCTAACACTATTGCTATTTTATTGTGCTATTTCTCTGGCTCATGTCTAAGGCTTCAAACCATATCTCATCACCCTAGATAAACACCTTTCAAGTACAAATTCAGGTCTTGCACATTTTATAATAATCCAGTTGTTCCTTCAGCCCTACTGAATGACCCAATGACCCGATATAAATATTGAGATGATGCTTGCAAATAATCTTGAACTCCCAAACCAGAAAAGCTAAAAACGTGACAGATAAATGGAAATATGTGTGAAATATGTGGTTTCCTCCTTCCCAGAAGTATTTCTGAAACACTCACAAATGATAAAATCATAGTAATTGCCATGTTTAATAGTAGTGACATTTCAGAACCAGGCCAGTCCATGAACTATTATAGCTCACAAAAGGATGCATAAAGAAATTGAGAATAATAGTTTAGAAACTTACAGTAATTTGATATAACTACAATATTTTTATTACATTTAAAAAAATATTAGTGTGCAATGGATTCAAAATTTAGGGGGAAAATATCCTTCATAACAGATAATCTGAGAAGCACGGCTAAACTATGTAAAACAGAATTAGTTGTATTATGCAGCCATACGATAATATGAGAATTTGTCATCTTGTACAACTGAAAGGATACTTCTGAAACCTGCATTTCTGAATTTGAAAAAATTGTGAACATACCTGCAAGGTAGTAAGACACCATTATTCAAGAAAGATTTTTTCAATTTGTTCTTTGGAGGCTACTTACTGTATACTACTGAACCACATGGAAAAGTAATGTTTCTATATTTTTCTATGCTACAGAGAAATGAAAACTGATACCATGTGGTCCAGGATAAATTCGAAGTTAGCTTTTTTGAAAAAGGGAAGAAAAAAAAAACGAAATACGAAAAATTTTAAAGATACGGAACACAGATTTCCTGAAGTGTGACAGCGGCTTAAACGTGAAGATAGGTATATGCAAGAACATGAGTAGATGGCTAGAAATTCAGCATCGAACATAAATTTACTAATGGCATTGTGTCATGTTAAGAAAATTTTCATATTTTTTTACAGATGCAAAGTGAAGAATGTGTGAGTGAAATAACACAGTGCCCGAATTTGCTTTGAAATACTTCGGCAAAGAAAAAGCAGAAGAGAAGCAGGAGGAGTAAGGGGATGTGGAGAAGAAGAAAGAAGAGGAAGAGGAACAGCAGCACCACCGCCACCCGTTGCAGGGGCAGCAGCAGCTATGACGAAAATCTTAGTAACGGCTGAATCTAAGTAACGGGTATATATTACATTATCCACCTACTCTTGAGTATGCTTGAAATGATCACTGAATTAGCTAGAAATATTTATATTTCTGAAAAAAGTCAATTTAAGGAAGTATTTTATTCCACCTAAAACACTTTAAAATTTAAAAATAATATTCACGTATTTATATTTATTTTTACAAAGTGCCAAAAGGGAAACACTAAAAAGTACTTTCAAAAAGACCATCAGGAAGCCATGTAGCTATAGTTCAAGTGTAACTACACAAGTGCACTTGTGATGAGCACCAGGTGTTGCACAGAACTACTGGATCAATATAGTGTACACTTGAAACTAATATTACACTGTATTTTAACTAACTGGAATTTAAGTAAAAATAAAAAAAAAAAGTGTAACTACACAGATTTGGAGTCATATTTTTAACTTTTTCCCAAGTTAATAATAATAAAAGCCACCTAAGTAGCAGATATGTGTCTTTAATGATAACTTCGGAGCCTTTGGCTTTGCCATATGAAGTTTAATTTCCCAAAGTAGTCAATTAGAACTTCGTAATATCCTTTAGTGCAGAAAGCTTTAGGATATCATGGAAGCCTTTTCTCCCTTCCAGCCTATTAACTATAATTCAAGAAATTCACTGTTGTCGTTTTTTATTTCCTTTAAGAGTATCAGAGATCATGACTGCTAAAAAATTAAGAGAATACTATGATAGTAACATAACACTTAATGCAATCACTATGGCCAAAAAGAACTTTTCCAAGTTACTTATTCTTTGACAGGCATGAACTTAATCATGTATAAACCCTGATTTCTAAGAATTTAAACAACTGAGTTTAAACAATTTCAAATTATTCTTCATTTAAAAGGAAAATAGTGAACAATGTTCCAACCTTTTTATTTTTACATCTATATTCCTAAAGGAGCATCAAGAAGGCTACACCATACTACTCCCTAGACAATAAAAATGCTTAATGTGGAATATTTAATCTATTATTATTTCAGATAAAGATTGAAAAGTGTTTCTTGAAAAGACTGAAAAGGCTATATCTGATGAATAACTTTAAAACCAATCTGAACCTCCTGCAAAGACTATCTTATAATCTTTTAAAAGGCATATTATTAATATTTTTCTGTAATATTCCCTCCTAAGACTCCAAGCAATCAACCAGAATTTCAGGAACCAATATCCTGGAAATCAAAGTTAGAGCTGATCTGGTCTAGCATATACTTGAGAATACCCACAACTCTTCTTTGGCCAGTAAAGAGATCAAGCAAAGGAAATTTTTTAGACTTTCAGAAAGCCTCCTAAACAAAAGTCCCAAGTAGACTTTGTTTAAATACCTGTGTTGAAAATGGAGAAATAAATCATTCATTCAACCTACTAAATATACTATTAGGATTTACTGAAATCTAGTAGTGGACAGGTACCAGGATGCTAGGAACTGAGGATACGAAATTAATAAGACCTGATTCGCGCCTTAAGGGAAGTTTCAGTAACCTGAGAACCAAGTGGAGAAGTGTGAAGAAACTGGCATTTTCTTCACTGGCTGGTATGAAAAATAAAGTACTCTAAAAGTATCCCAAAATGAACTATTCCAAATAACTATAGGATCAATCTCATTTCATATTTTCATATTTTTACAAGTTATATAGAACAATAATACTGAAATCTTCTCATATGAAGATGACAGGGAAATACCTAACCTAACAAAAATCAACAGACAGAAAACCTGGAGAGATTACACAAAGAAACAAAAATCTACAATGAAGGTAAGCATAATATAACATATTTAATGGATAATAAAATGTCCTCTCAAACAGTCAGAATTAAGTTCTTAAAAATCTCCATGGTAGGAGAATTCTTAGATAAGGAGCTCAGTCTTTTTTTAGTGGGACTGCAAGACAATCTATAAAGCTTCGTAAGTATGTTTTACATTCACTAAAACAAAAACACAGAAAACAAAGAAAACACAATATTAGCTACCAAAACTATTTCTCTACCCCAAATTTGCAATAAACTATACACTTCCAATTTGTCTTTGAAATTAAGAGAAGATGTACTACTGAGGCAGAAAAAGACAATAATGGGGCTAAAATAGGAAGGAAAGGAAGTAGATGTTAATGGGAAGAACGTGCTGCCTCCCTTAGCTCGGATTTATACTCGTACTTGTGAAAGTTGCTTGTTATGTTTCTGACATTGGCATAAGGGTTCTTTTCTAGTGGGTCCAGAGAGTTTTAAGATATCTATGAATACCCCTTAAGGACATGAAAAATCATGTATGCAAATATATGAAATTTTCTGTTAAGATCCAGGGTTTTCATCAGATTCTCCCTTTGACATCCCACTTTACATTTGATGTGATCAGAGAAACATTAAGAATCAACCACCATCCAGATTTTTCTGTTTTGACAAGCCATTAAAGCTACTATTTTCTCTATCTTTTGAATATAGCATGGAATATAAACTGTGAACTTCTTTTGAAAGCCTTTTTGCACTTCATTATTGGTCGTAGTTATTCATTCACACTTCATCTGAAGGTCCGTTCTTAGACTTTGCTTACACACTTTCTCCAAACAGAGACTTTAAAAACCAAATCTGTGCCTATTAATTTCTACAAAAAGCTTTGCTTTTTAAAATACATTCATCACAAAGTTCTAGTTACCAGTTTTACTAATGAATAGGAATGTTCTGTGATGCTATAGCTCTCTGCTCTCTAACCTGAAAGCCTGCTTCCTTAGTCTGTATCCCATAAGCTTGATGATGGGAGAGTCATTCTGAAACCCTCTTTGGCAAGAAGAGTCCCATATTCTTTGGAGACTGAGCTGAAAAATATGCCTTTCATTTTACATGGTCACAGCACCGTACTTGGAGCACCACTAGACATCTACCTTGGCAGTAATAGTTCTGACAGCACAAACAACATTCTTTCTTGTCTCTTCTTGCCCAATATCATAAGGGCTACAAATACCACATGGTAATACACAAAGTTCAATGATAAAATCTAATATATTTTCATGACACTTAGTATGTATGTGACCAATCGCCTAAGAAGCAACTGGCAGAAGAACAAAGGTAGAAACAAGTGACCCAGATGTCCAGCAGAGGTTCTGAAAAACATATACAGTATAGAAGTAAATCTACATTATATCTGAATTTCAAATAAGGCAAACTCATAAATGAGAAAGGATTACTATACTCATAAAATAAGAGAGATCTGGAACGAGATCTGGTAGTCATTACACACTGTTTCCTGAAGAGTAACATTTTCAATGTGCTGTTATAGTCAGAAAGGCCAACTGTAATAGTGGCCATTAACAGAAAGCATATTGGAAACAGAGAAGAAAATACTACCTAAGTCTATTTCATATAAAACCATCTTCTGACAAGAGCCAGACAATGCATGTAAGTGAAAATAAAATTATGAAAAAGGGAGGGTTGGTGACCTTCCACATGAAAGTGAACTATATAACTTTAGAATCTTCAGCTTGGAAATAATGCTAAAGGATAACCGGTACAAAATGCATAGATTCCAAATGCAAGAGGTAGTGATAAAGTATAAACATAGATTATTTCACTAAAAACAGCATAACAAAACCAGTGAAAACTCTAAGAAATCTGGATTGGAGAAGAAAATAAAAGGAAATAATATAGAGAGTAGATAATGATGAAAGTTCTTTATTTCTTGTCACAATAATCCTATGAGGAAAAAACCTACTATATAGTTCAACAAAAATTCATGAAAGATTAGAGTACAAAATGACCTTCTAATATTTAACTTTAAAAAATAAAGACTAATTGATTTGGCAAAATTATCTTTATGTGATTTTCATTTCTACTCTCTGTGAATACAAAGTTTATTTATTCTAAGTATCAAAAACTAAACCAGAAGGAATTAGTGAAGTTCACCACTATCAGAAATACACAATTTCATGTGAGGTTACAGGCAGTAATTTTACATTTCCTGTTGTAGTTGTAAATTGTGAAGCTTATAGCATCTACCAGATAAAGATGCTTATGAAAATAAAATATTCATTTTCAAAAAACATAGATGGATAGTAAGCTCTAGAACAAAATATCAAATATTAAGCACTGTTTCCATAAAACAGAATAAATATGAACTTACAAGAAACAGATTTATAAGTATTACTCTAGATCCTTCCTCACCAAACAATGAGTGAAATACAGAAAAGAGTGTAATTAAGGACTCCTTTATTTATAATCAACACCATTATAAAAACATACAACAGTTTACCTACTTTCAAATTACTTTGGTAATTTTAAGTAATCGTTGTCAACTTTTTGGCATGATTCCACAATTCTGCAACTTCACAGAAATGAGTAAGGGGAAATAACTAATTTCATTCTCAATAAATTGCCCTTATCTACCTACAAACACCACAGGAAATGAGAAACATTATTTTCTATCTTTGGCTATACCATAATGATGTAAAAGGATAAGTAGATAAAGATATAGAGAAAAATCAAAAAGGAAATCCTATGACAATAAGCTCAACTACAGCAGGGACTAGTTTAAGTGTCTGCCAACATTCAAAGAGCCACCCGATAAAACACACTGGCAGTTAGTTATATCCAACAGAGGTGCCTATGGCAAGCAACCATGGTAAATTCTGACCGGGGTTCTGCCCAGGAAATAAAGCATCACAACAATGTGTTCTCCTCATTTTCCTCTGTTGCTCTGCTGTAAACAAGGCATGAGAAAGAGCAAGAAATTCAGCTACTGCCATAATGAAATCACCTCAACCAGAAGTATGTATTAACTTGATACTGTGGTAAATATTGCATGAAGAACTCTATACCAGTGAAGAGGAGCAACAGAAAATCAAAATGGACAGATCATCTACTCAGCTGGTTTAGAGTCATGACCCCACCCTGCACAACCATGAGACTTGGCTGAAAACCAGAAAAGTAGTTATAACTTAGCTAAGAGATACTGGTTTTATTCAGTCAGGTCAGGACTCCCCAGGCAGGGTTGCCAACAATGCAGCTGCCACCCCACGTGGAAATGTGGGCCCTAATTTTAGCTGGGCAGCAAAGTGCTCCAATGTTGAGTCAAAAACAGAAAAACTAGAATAGCACTGCAGTTTAAAAGCTGAGAAGAAATGTCTATGAAAAAGTCACCTACTTTGTCATTAGAGAATCCAGTTCTTAGACCAACCAAAAATTTGTGTATTCTTAACTTATTAAAGTTGGAAGGTTAAGCCAACTACTTTTTACTATACTTCTTTTGGACCTAAACAACAAATTTTGATGTGTAAAAATTAGAACTGATTTAAAATAACCTGAAAACTGGAAAGGCATCACCTTAAAGCAAAGTATCAAAGAGGATAGTATCCGTTTATTTAATCGGCCCAATACTACAGAGCTACATAAAATATTTTATTTAATGTGAATCACTGAATCTTTTATTCAAAACTGGGGGAATAATGTCATGACTAATACTTAACGTTCACCTTTTGCCAGTTTGAATTGTATGTTATAAACCTAGAAAATCCTAATTTAAAAGCAACGTGAAGGGCACCTGGCTAGTTCAGCCAATAGAGCATGTGACTTTTCATCTCAGGGTTGTGAGTTTGAGCCCCATGTTGGGCCTAGAGCTTGAAAGGAAAGGGAAAGAGGGGAAAGAAGAAAGAAAAGAAAAGAAAAGAAAAGAAAAGAAAAGAAAAGAAAAGAAAAGAGGGAGGGAGGGAGGGAGGGAGGGAGGGAGGGAGGGAGGGAGGAAAGAAAGAAAGAAAGAAAGAAAGAAAGAAAGAAAGAAAGAAAGAAAGAAAGAAAGAAAGAAAGAGAAAGAAAAGAAAAGAAAAAAGAAACTTGATGGATGAGGGGTGGGGAGAAAGGAAGAGTACTCTGCTGGGTTTTTTTAGAATTAACATTTAAAAGCAAAAGAACGCCTCATATCAAAGAAAGATGAACTGTTGTAGCAGAAATCATGCAGAAAATAGTAAACATGAAACTACTGAAACCACTATGATGCCTTGCATCGTTAATTTAAAAATAAATATGCTCTTCACTCTGGGAAACAAACTGAGGGTTGCTGGAGGGGAGGTAGGTGAGGGTAAGGAGTAACTGGGTGATGGGCATTAAGGAGGGCATGTGACGTGATGAGCACTGGGTGTTATACGCAACTGCTGAATCACTGAACACTACATCTAATTGAATTTAAATTTAAATTAAAAAATTAAAAAAATAAATATGCAAGAGGTACCTTGCATTAAAGGTGGTTACGTCGTGTACAGGATTTTAGAGGCTGATCTGGTGCCCAAAATTCTTTGATGAAATGAAAAGTCTCTCTGTATTAGCTTCTCATAATTAAATTACAAACAGGTAATAGTTTTAATACCAAATGCATAAAGAAAGGAAACAAACTTCCTGTTACTTTTGTTTTTAAGTTTTTATTTAAATACCAAAAGCACCCTGTTTTCAAAATAAGCTCATTAATTTCATAGGATTAATTAAAAATCCATCTGTTTTGAATATCAGTGTAAAACTGCTACTTGCTCCAGTTGAAGACATATTAATAAAAATCAATAGTGACCTGAATAAAATCTTACTGCATCCATGGCCAGACCCAGTCTGGAATTCACCTTTATTTTGGGTACATTTTATAAATATGTACTACCTAAGATAAATAAAGAAACAACACACATTTACTTAACTGTGTCCTTACAGAAATACAGCAGAGTTTTTAAACAAATTGATAACTCTTTGAACTTATGTGCAATGTTCAATTTACACTCAATTTATTATCCCCAAGCAGACAACTCCCTCTGAGACTATCTGTCCAAGAACAATGTTGTCCAACTTTTGCTCCTCCAGAATTTACTCACTTCCTCTCTTGATCCTGCATAATCTACACCCACTTAAAAACTAGAGGTGGGGGAGTGGATCTTGTAAAAAGAGAAGCCAGAAAATCACCACATACTTAGAGAACCATTTCTGCAGCCACTACTTGATTACTTGGGATTAACTTCTCTAGTCTCAGCTTCTTCATCAAAAAGAAGTAGTCTAAAATAACCTCAAAAAGAAGTAGTCTAAAATAACCTCCTAGCCCTAAAAATTCTGCATCCATACCTCTTCAGGGCCTCACAGATGCTTCTGAGTGTCATTAATCAGATAAACAAAAACTCACATAAGAGCATTTCTGACACAAACGCACAAAGAATAAAAGCTCTTCAGGAGAACTAGAGCAAACTAGAGCTCTGTAGGAAAGCAAGTAGAAGCTGGCCAGCAATCAATAAGGTCAATGTAAGTAAATATTCAGTTCCTTGAAGTGCCTTTAATTATTCTTTTGGAGAATGGTAACGAGGCACAACAGCAGGCACATCCATTAGTCTAAAAAAAAAAAGTCAAAAATGAAAAATGATTTTTAAAAAGTTTTTGAGAGACTCATACATCATGAAACTTATTCTCATAAAATTTAGAAACATTCAAGCTAGAATGAGTTCAGTACTCATCGTAAAGGACACAAAGATTTAGAAAAGTCTGATCCAGAACTTTTTCTGTGCTATCTCTAATTTGTCTTTAATGTTACCTCCTGTAATTTCAAATTTGTTTCTCCATGATAGAAATAAGACTCCAACGAGAAGTGATTCTTATTGAGTCTACCGCTCAATCCACAAGTTGAAAACCAGTAATACTGAGTGCAACCCATGCTTCAGTAACAGTAACTAGGACCAGCTTGCATGCTTGCTAAAATCCTGGATTACAAACTATGAGTATTGCATACCATGGGAGAATGCCGTCCAAGGAAATGCCTCTAACTCAAGACCTCAAAGATGAACAGAGGTTGAGGAGAGAGAGAAAAGAACATTCCCAGCAGAAGCAACCACATTTTCAAGGGTCCTGAGAGAGAAATAAGAACTGCAGAGACACTGTAGGTATGACCACAATTAGAAAGAGGTAACTGCCAAGGCCAGGAGGACCAGATCACAGAGGGACTTCAGGCCTCATCAACATTTTAGACTGTATTCTAAACCACTGAAATGAAAGAGGTATTATCAAAAATGCATTTTGGCTGCCATATAAAAAAACAAATTGAGGGAAAACTCAAGAAAACCATAGAAAATGTATTCTATAATTTGAATTTCCTCTCCAAATATTCAGAATCACATTCTGGCCTCAAAAAACAACTTGTGGTAGTAAATAGCACAGTTAAGAACTTACATTCCTCAAAAAATTAAAAATAGAACTACCATATTACCCAGCTATTCCACTTCTGGGTGTTTACCCAAGGAAAACAAATACACTAATTCAAAAAGATATATGCACCCCAACATTCACTGCAGCATTACTTACAATAGCCAAGATAAGGAAACAACCTAAATATCCATTGGTAAATGAATGGATAGAGAAGATGTGGCATATATATATATTCAACAGAATACTACAAAGCTATAAAAAAGAATGAAATATTGCCATTTGCAACAATACGGATGCATCTCAAGAGCATCATGCTAAGTGAAATAAGTCAGAGAAAAACAAATACTATGCGTGGAATCGAAAAGACAAAACAATGAACAAACAAAACAAAACAAAATTTACAGGTAAGGAGAACAGACTGGTACTTACCAAAGAGGTAGGGAGTTGGGGTGGCAGTGAGATGGGTAAAGGGGGTCAACTATATGGTGATGAATAATAACTAGACTTATTGTGGTAACCACTTTTCAGTGTATACAAATATCAAATTATTATGTTGTATACCTAAAACTAATACAATGTTATATACCAACTTTAGCTCAATTAAAAAAAAAGAACTTAAAATAAGTTCCAAACTCTTATTTAGCCAACACAATGATGTTGGTTTATCAAATACTGAGGGGATAAACTACAAAATAACAGCTTTCATCTAATTAAATTAGTTTTGAAGAGTCCAGAAATACTACACACACTTATCAGGATTTTTATAAAGAGCTAGAAAAAAAATTATCAATAGATTCATCATGATTAGTTTCAATACCTGAATAAATACTTAGCAATGCCTCATTTGAAATATTTTCCATTATATACTTAACAAAAATTGTGCCATAAGGTATAAGTTTTTAAGAAGAAGAGACATTGTACATAAGAATCAAGTATCATCATTATAACTATTTATAACTCCACATCTCTTTGTTTTTCATACACTACACGATTAAAAGTTAACTGAGTATCTTTCCAAAGAACCTCATTCTAGCAGTGTTAGATATAGAACTCTCCTAGTGAGGAAGCAAAAGAAAGTTCTTCCTACTTTCAAGGACAAAAGTCAAACTAATCAAAAGAGTCGCACCAAGAACTCCGTGACATCAACTAATATTTCACTGATTAATTCAATAAAAGAAAATTCAATATATATAGCCTTGACCTTTGTGAAACAACTCATCTGTCAGGGATCTTTAATTTGCCATTCAAAATGACTAACCTAAAATATTGTGAAAACTGTGCAACGCAGATTTCTCATTTACAGTTAAAATGTAATTTTACAAGTCAGAACCAAATGGATAGAAAATACTATTTATATATACAAGTTCAGTCTCTGAATACATAATCCTATAAAATCAAGATGTGAAGGTAAATGCTCTTTAAATTAATCTAAAAGACAAAGTGTTTTAATTTTACTGGAAGTTAGGATGTCTATAAACATCTAGTTTAAGAATTAGTCTGGAAAAACAAGGCTAAAACTACCTGAAGCAATAAATAATCATTAAAAAGTCTCCGGATGTAGGTGAAAATATTCTTCTCACATAAATTTTTACATAATTTCACCCCTACCATTCTGACAAAGTATTACACTCTAATAAAGACTATCCTAATCTTCACCTAGCAATATTTCCAGGCTGATATTATTATTCTCATTTCCTTGAATAATATCCATACTCCAGGGCCATTTTCCTTCTCATATTCAATATCATGCATGCTTGTATCAAGGTTCCTTTCTTCATATCCTGTCACAGTATCAATCACTGCCTCCTGTCCACTCAATCCACTTTTGATTTATCAGCCGCCGTCTTTCTGGACTCCATAACTCGACCCAAACCATTTTAACAAGACATTGACAAATAGCACCCAGTATCACATCAACCTGTTCCACTTAGTAAACTAAGAAACAGTAACTGTGACATCTCTGCATAAGTATTCCATTCTATTCCCCAGACTGATGTATATTAATGAGGAGATGGTATTTGAAATGCTTCTTCCACATCAGCATCTAATATGATCAAATTAGGAAATGGGATGATTTATTAAATTTTGTAGAGCTGAAATATTTCTTTATATCGCTATATGTGTGGTTTCAGAAAGTGAGCTGTTGCTTTCAATTTTTCTACTGAGGATGTGCCTGCATTTCACAGACGAATTATTGTCTTTAAAAAGATTGCAAGAAGGCAAAATGTTATTAAGCAAATGCTCAGTAAAACAAACTAAATCAGTTTTAAAATTCCTAATTTAATGTAAATCTTGGTTGTTTCACTGAAATTCAGTTTGTGATCTTATTAAGTCATATTTGCATTGTACTGTCTTGCTGTAGGACAGTTTTAAATTTATAGCATTACCAAGCAGCTTCACTTCTTGACTTTTAAGATGTATCCTCAATAAAATAATTGCTGTATAAGCACACATTTTGTTCTTATTTTCAGATATAAGACAAAATAAAGATCAATGGGTTAATAAAAGAATAAAATGAAAACAGAAACTCAACTATTTGGGTCACTTCTATAATTTTCATAATTAGATATTAAAATGTTCTTACTAAAATATTCCCCAACTGAAAGCTCAACAACAAGTTTCACGGGCAGTTTAAACTTTAAACGATGAATTTGTTTTTTAATATTATATTTGTATATGAAAAGGATAGTTAATTATGTTCACCATAAAAAATATCAAAGTGACAAGAATGTAAATGTCACATATTTTCCATAAACAGATTCTCATCTTAACTCATTTTCCATTTTCTAGATATACATATATTTCAGAAGTCAAACTCTACTCATTTTAAAACTATAAGATTTCCAAGTACAAAATTTTTTTTTTTAAGATTTTATTTATTTATTTGACAGAGAGACAGCCAGCCAGATAGGGAACACAAGCAGGGGGAGTGAGAGAGGAAGAAGCGGGCTTCCAGCAGAGGAGCCTGATGTGGGGCTCGATCCCATAACGCCAGGATCACGCCCTGAGCCGAAGGCAGATGCTTAACGACTGCGCTACCCAGGCGCCCCTCCAAGTACAAAATTTACATTTAAATCTAAACATAAGCTAACCTCAGCATAATGAGTTTATATATCCAACAGTTTTCTAATGGAGCCACCAATGACTTCTTTTGATTCATGGGCAAATCAAAAGATTACAAATAAATGAATTCTGAAGGTATTCTGATTGAATTCACTGATTAGAAAATACGTGTAAAATTCAATAGAGCAATGTAATACAGGTAGTGTATGAGAAAAAGAAAAACATTACAAAAACAAGAAAAGGACAGATCACCCAGTAAAGAATTAATTGGGAATCCCAGATGTTTACTAGTTAAATTTATTTACTATTTAAATTTTATCATGTGAACAAGGATCATTTGCTTAACCACTTTTGTATGAAGTGGCCATCCTACAACTTTAAAGAGGTTAATTTTTAAATTTAAAAAATTCAGTATTATTCAAGTTGAAAAATTAACATTGATACTATATTGTTAAAGTGTAATTTTTCTCCTTAATACTCAGAAAAAGACACCAGAAAGTTAAAACACCAGAAATGTTCTCCTTTGTTCCTTAGATAATCACGGCATGAAGAAAAATGAGAATTAAACATATTTTTTAAATCTGTTAAATAAAATACGATAAAATAGAAGCAAACTCACAAGGATATTGTAGTAAATCATAAAAACAGTAAGATTTTATTTTTTTTAGAGATTTTATTTATTTGTTCAAAAGAGAGAGAGAGCGTACAAGCAGGGGGAACAGCAAGTAGAGAGAGAAGCAAGCTGCGCACTGAGCAAGAAGCCTGATGTGGGGCTCTATCCCAGGACCCTGGGATCATAATCTGAGCTGAAGGCAGACGCTTAACCAACTGAGCCACTCAGGCATCCCAGTAAGATTTTTCTTCCTTTTTCTAAAAAAACACTAATGTTTTTACCAGGCTTTATAGTTTGGAAAGCACTTTGAACATATTAGATAAATGCATTTTCAAAAATGATGTCATACTCTTTCCAATTAATATTTTTTTACTTATTCTATTTGTAATTCCACATTCTTAATGAAAATTGTCCTAATTTTTTCTATATACAGTAATCCCCCCTTCCCTAATACCTTTCACACTTTTGGTCTACAGGATTCAACAAGCAGATTTAAACTCTCTCATTCTAGGTTTGCCTCCTCTGCGCATGTGTGCACACACACGCACGCATGCACATGTGATGTGCTTGTCATCATTCCCTGTACCTAAATGCTTCCTGTGGGTAGAAACCTATATACCACTGAAGGGAAAAGAAATCACAGAAATAGCACAATTAAAACATAATACTTTATGGAACAGGAAAAATATTACAGAATTAATTCATTAATTCCTCCAAATTTACGTTAACTCTCCAACTCTGGAGATAAAACAATGTGTCGATATCTGTGTACTTAGACATATTTGCAGCATGAAAGAGAAAAACAGGAAATGAAACAAAATTATTCATTAAAGAAATGGCTGATTTCGAATGCCATTCCTTGTATTTATAAAATACAGAATAATATATATGTATACAATTTACATACAATAACTGCAATATAAATGAAAAAACACTAGCAATTTTATACATATTTATAACTACTCTATAAAAGTCTAACATCAATAAGCAAAATGTGAAAGTATTATTATAAGTTCCTACTGAAAATATATATTACGTGTATACATATGTAATAAGAGATACACAGTTTTAAGAAATCCCCTCACAACACATAAGAAAGTCTTCAATTTGACTTGTTGAATCAAAATCAAAATATATCTCTCTTAAGAGAAAAGACACATGCCAAAAAACCCAAAGAGTCAATAACACCAGGAAATATTTATTTGCGAATGTAGAGTTTATACCTAAATCTGTAAAAATCCTGAGCACCACCTACACTCAATGGCTTGTTTGGACATAATGCAATATATAGCATTATTTTAGCTCCATGTGAGGGGAAAAAACAAGCTGACTGTGGAGTCTTCAATACATAGAAGTCACCAGGAAAGTTAGAAAAGAAATCAAGAGATGAATAAGAACAAAAAAGATGAAAATGTATTATAAAATAAGCCATAATCATCTTAGCAGATAAGATAAAGCATTTGACAAAAATCAAGACCCACTGTTGCAAAAAACATTCTCAGCTAACAAGAAATATAGAAGATTCTTAATAGGTTTATAAAGGGCAATAGCAAAAACCCAATAGCTAACTTCAAATTTGAAGGTGACAGACTGACTACTTTCTTCCTAAGATAGAAAAAATGACAAGGACGCCTAATCCCACCATTTTTCTACAACAGTAAAGTGGAAATCCTAGAAAATGCAAAGAGCCAAGAAAGCTGAATAAATAGTTTACAGTTTAAAGAAGACAAAACTGTCTCAACTTTCATGTAATATGACTGTTTTCAAAGAAAATCCTAAGGTATATTAAAAATATTTACCAGATCTAATAAGAGTAGCAAGGTTACAAGATTTGAAATACATAAAAAAACATAAAATATACATTGTATAAAATATATAACATACAATACATATAATACATAATCAATTATACATCTATATGTTGGCAGCAAATATTGGGAAATGAAATTTTAAAATAGTTCCTATTTTCAGTAGCATCAAAAAATTGAAATCAGGGGCACCTGAGTGGCTCAGTTGGTTTAAGTGTCCGACTCTTGATCTCAGGGTTGTGAAATCAAACCTTGAATTATGCTCCATGCTGGGCATGGAGCCTACTTTAAAAAAAAAAATTGAAAATAAATTTAATGAAACACGTACAAGACTGCTACACTAAAAACTATAAAACATTATTGGAATAAATGAAAACCCAAAAAATAGAGTGATATACCATGTTTGCAGATTAGAAGACTCAATTTGTTGATTCTCCTATTCTAATGATCTAATTAACTCCCTATAAAAATTCCATCAGGGCCTTTTGAAAAAATTATCAAGCTAATGCTAAAATTCATATGGAAATATAAAAAAATAATACCTGACTTCAAGACTTACTATAAAATTTAGTAATCAAAATGGTGGGGTACTGGCATAAAAATAGATCAATGGAACTAAATAGACATTCTAGAGATAGAATTCCTTTCATATGGTCAATTGGTGTTTGACAAGGTACCAAGATTACTCTGTAGGAAAATGAAACTATCTTAAAAACGGTGTTAGACCACCATATAGAAAAAGAAGAACCTCTACCCATATTTCACACCATACCGAAAAAATATTTTGAGAATGACATCAACAAGATGGTAGAATAGAAAATCCCAACCCATGTTCACCCTACAGACACAACAATATAAAAACAATATACGGACCAAAATATCTTTAAGAGAACTCTAGAAACCAATAAAGTTGCAGTACTCCAGGTGAGTGCAAAGCCAAGAGCAGCTACACTGAAATGTCTAAGAAGAGCCATCACAGTATCCACAATACTCCCTCCTCGAAGCCAGCACAATTCGGCTTGGCTTCTGACTTCTCCCTTAGAGGGTATGAGGATAGAGAAGAGTGGAGCCTGCATTCAACACTCCAGCTTTTGTTTTCAGAGGGAATGTTTTTTGTCTTTCCTGATTCAAAACACTAACAGTACCAGCACAGTTTGGATGGGTGACTGGGGCTGCTGAAAGTAAAAGAGAGAGGCAGTGCCTTGCTGAGGAACCAGAGAATGTATGGTGCAGCAAACAATGTCCAACACGGCTCAGCACAACCAGAAAAGAGTGCCTAACCTTGAAGTTTTTACCTTAGGAAGGAAAACAGTGGAGCATGTGTCCAGTGTTCCAGATTTTCAGAGACTTCATGGAGAGAAAGATATATATCTTACCTGATTCAGAGTGCTAATGGGGAACTAGCATACACTCTGGATGCCTGGGGGCTGCTGACAACCAGGGAGAACAGGGCTGTTTTTCCATGTAGTACCAGAGAACCTGAATTGTCACAGAACCAAACTAGAGGGAGCAAGAGATTACAAACTCCTGAAAAAGAAATCGGAAAAATTCAAAATGGGAAATTAGGGGTGCCCGGGTAGCTCAGCCATTAAGTGTCTGCCTTCGGCTCAGGCATGATCCCAGTGTTCTGGGATCGAGCCCCACATCAGGCTCCTCCACTGAGAGCCTGCTTCTTCCTCTCCCACTCCCCCTGCTTGTGTTCCCTCTCTCGCTGGCTGTCTCTGTCAAATAAATAAACAAAATCTTCAAAAAAAAAAAAAAAAAAAGGGAAATTACACGCACAACTTTAGAGAAGCTGCAACCTCCAGAAAAAGGTTTCAGAGCCCCCCCCCCCCCCCGAATCTCGAGTCAGACTGACTGGTGAAGATATTCCCCTGTACAAAGCCAGGCCCTAACAACTGAGAGAGATGGATGATGTTTTCTAGAATTCAACAAAATATTAAAAAGCATAAGAAAAAGGGAAACATGATCCAGAGTAACAAATTCCCAGAAACCAATCCAAAAGAAAGAGAGCTCAGAAAGAGATGAATTACCTGAAAAAGAATGCAAAATAATTATCTTAAGTTCAGGGGTGCCTGGGTGGCTCAGTCAGTAAAGCCTCTGCCTTCGGCTCAGGTCGTGATCTCAGGGTACTGGGATCAAGCCTTGCATCAGGCTCCCTGCTCAGTGGGGAGCCTGCTTCTCCCTCTCCCTCTGCCCCTCCCCCTGCTTGTATTCATGCTCACTCTCCCTCTCTCCAATAAATAAATATCTTTTTTAAAAAAAGTTCAAAGACATACAAGAGAACAACTATGAACAGATGTTCAACTAAACAAAATCAGAAATATGATGCATAAACAAGAATATTAGTAAAGAGAAAGAGACTATAAAAAAAGAACTAAATAGAAATGCTGGAGCTGATAAATACAATAACTAAATTGAAAAATTCATTAGAGGGATTCAACATCAGACTTGATCAAACAAAAAAATCTATGAACTCAAAATCAGGTATTTTGAAATTACTGAGTTAGAGGAGCAAAAAAAAAACAAAGGAGAAAGTGGAAAAAGCCTAAGGAAATTATGAGACAAAAACAAGCTGATCAATATACCTATGATGTAAGGTGCAGAATAAGAAGAGGAAAAGAAGGGGACACAAAGTCTGTTGAAGAAATAATGGTCAAAAACTTTCAAGCTATGAGGAAGGAAACAGACAATACAAATTCAAGAAGCTCAAAAGACTCCAATTAGGAAGAACCCAAATAGTCCCACACCAAGACTAATTTTATCTAAACTGTCAAAGCCAAAGACAAAGAGGGAATCTTGAAAGAAACAAAAGTGACTCATCACATACAAGGAAGCATCCATAAAATTACCAGTACATTTCTCAGAAAAAATCTTACAGGCCAGAGAAGAGTGGGACGATATATTCAAAAAGCTTTTTTAAAAAAATGGCCAACCAAGAATACTATAACCAACAAAACAATCCTTCAAAAATAAAGGTGAAATAGACTTTCCCAGATAAATAAAAACTGAAGAAATTCATTACCACTAGATCTGCCAGAGAATCCTGCAAGATAAATGGAAAAAAAAAACAATAGACAGCAACACAAAAGCATATGAAAATATAAAGCTCACTGATAAAAGTAAACACATAAATACAGAATACTGTAATACTGTAATACTGTAATGACAATAGGTAAACCACCTCTAATTTTGGTATAGAATTTAAAAGACTAAAGTGTAAAAAATAACTATAGGGGCACCTGGGTGGCTCAGTTGGCTAAGCATCTGAATCTTGGTTTCAGCTCAGGTCATGATCTCTGGGTCATGGGATTAAGCCCTGCATCTGGCTCTGCACACAGCACTGAATCTGCTTGAGATTCTCCCTCTCTCCCTCTTTCTTTGCCCCTCCACCTACACGTGCATACAGTTATTCTCTCTTCCTCTCTCTCTAATAAGTAAATAAATCTTTTTTAAAAAGATAACCAGGGGCAGGGGCGCCTGGGTGGCGCAGTCGTTAAGCATCTGCCTTCGGCTCAGGGCGTGATCCCAGAGTCCTGGGATCGAGCTCCACATCAGGCTCCTCTGCTGGGAGCCTGCTTCTTCCTCTCCCACTCCCCCTGCTTGTGTTCCCTCTCTCACTGGCTGTCTCTCTCTTTTTTTTTTTTTTTTTTTTTTAAAGATTTTATTTATTTATTCGACAGAGATAGAGACAGCCAGCGAGAGAGGGAACACAAGCAGGGGGAGTGGGAGAGGAAGAAGCAGGCTCATAGCAGAAGAGCCTGATGTGGGGCTCGATCCCAGATTGCTGGGATCACGCCCTGAGCCGAAGGCACACGCTTAACCGCTGTGCCACCCAGGCACCCCTGTCTCTCTCTTTCAAACACATAAATAAAATATTTAAAAAAAAAAAAAAAAAAAGATAGCCAGGGGCGCCTGGATGGTTCAGTCAGTTAAGTGTCCACCATCGGCTTAGGTCATAATATCAGGGTCCTGGGATCAAGCCCCACATCGGGCTCTGCACTCAGCACTGAATCTGCTTGAGATTCTCTCTCTCCCTCTTCCTCTGCCCCTCCCCCTACTCGCGCGCAAGCTTGCTCGCTCTCTGTCAAATAAATAAAATCTTTAAAAAAATATAACTATAAAATTATGTCAGTAGATATAGATTACATAAAAATGTAATTATTAACAAAATATCAACAACTGGGGAAGATATGTAAAGGGTATATAGGAGTTATATTACCCTTGTGAGTTTGCATTAAATTTGAAATTATCAGAAAACAAAGTTTCCTATATACCAGCAATGAAGAAGTGGAATTTAAAGAACAATATGATTTACTTTGGTATCCTCAAAAATGAAGTACTTAAGTAAAAACCTAACAAGATATGCATAATATCTATTGGAGGACAATTACAAAACTCTGATGAACAAAACAATAAAATAACGAAATAAAGAGATATTCCATATTCATGGATAAGACTGAATATTGTCAAGATGACAGTTCTTCCTAACTTGATCTCTAGATTCAATGCAATCCCAGTTAAAAGCCCGGCAATTGATTTTGTAAATATCAACAAACTGATTCCAAAATTTATATGGATAGGCAAAAGACCCAGAACAGCCAACACAATACTGAAGAAGAATAAAGCTGGAGGACTGACACCACTTGACTTCAAGTCTTACTATAAAGCTACAGTAATCAAGAGGGTATGGTATTTACAAAAGAAGAGACAAATAGATCCACAGAACCATGGTAGGCCCACATAAATAGGTGATCTTTGACAAAGGAACAAAAGCAATACAATGGAGCAAAGATAGTCTTTTCAATAAACATGCTGGACCAGCTGGACATCCACATGCAAAAATTTAAAAAAATAAAAATAAATAAAACACATGAACCTTGACAATGACCTTATATCAGTCACAAAAAGTTACTCTAAATGGATCATAGACCTAAGTGTAAAACGCAGAACTATATAATCCCTATAACACAGAAGAAAACCTAGGTGACTTTGGATACCACAGTGACTTTAGATACAACACCAAATGCATGATCCATAAAAGAAATAATTGATAAGCTAAACTTCATTAAAATTAAAAACTTCTGCTCTGCAAAAGAGAATATCAAGAGAATAACACAACAAGCCACAGACTGGAAGAAGATATTTACAAAAGACACAGCTGATAAAAGGAGTGTCATCTAAAATATACAAAGAACACTTAAAACTCAACAACAACAAAAAAAGCCCAATTAAAATATGGGCCAAAGACCTTAAGAGACAACTCAACAAGAAGATATACAGATGGCAAATAAGCATATGAAAAGATCTCCCACATCATGTGTCATCAGGGAAATGCAAATTAAAGTAATAATGAACTACACTAAAAACCTACTAAAATGACCAAAATCTGGAACACTAGCAAGACCAAATGCTGGTGAGGATGTGGAACAATAGAAACAGCCACTTTGGAAGATAGTTTGGCAATTTTTTACAAAACTAAACATACTCTTACTATGTAATCTAGCAATCACGCTCCTTGTTATTTACCCAAAGGAGCTGAAAACTTAAATTCACACAAAAACCTGCACACATATTTATAGCTGCTTTATTCATAACTGCCAAAACCTGGAAGAAACCAAGATATGCTTCAGGAGGTAAATGGATAAATTGTGGTACATCAGACAATGGGATACTACGTAACACTAAAAAGAAATGAATTATCAGGCCATGAAAAGACATGGAGGAATCTTAGCTGCATATTACTAAGTGAAAGCAGCCAACCTGAAAAGGCTACATATTCTATGATTCCAACTATACGACATTCTGGAAAAGGTAAAACTATGGTGACAGTAAAAAGATCAGTGGATGCCAGAGATTGTTCGGGGATAGGAGGAGGGTGAATAGGCAGAGGAATTTTAGGGCAGTGAAATTACTCTGTAAGAAACTATAATGATAGATACATGTCATTATACATTTGTTTAAACCCACAGAATGTGTAACACTAAGAATGAACCCTAATGCAAACAATGGACTTTGGGTGATTATGCCCTGTCAATACAGGTTCATCAGTGTAACAAACGTACCACTCTGGTGTGGGGGATGATGATAATGGGGCAGGCTATGCATGTGTTGGGGCAGAGGATATATGGGAAATATCTATCCCTTCCTTTCAATTCTGCTATGAACCTAAAACTGTTCTAAAAATAAATAAATAAAATCTTTAAAAAATGAATAACTATAAAACCAGGTTTAATAGATGCACAATATATTAAGATATAATGTGTGACATCAATAACAAAGTCAGTGTAGGCAGATATAAAAGAGTACAGTTTCTGTATATAATTAAAATTAAGTTGTTATCAGCTTAAAATAGATTTTTCTAATTTTAACCTTTTATGTAAGTTCTATGATAGTCACAAAGAAAATAACTCATAGAAGATACACAAAAGAAAATAAGGAATCAAAGCATGTTAATATAAAATAACAAAATTCAAAAGAAAGCAGTAAGAGTGAAAAGGAGGGACAAAATAGCTACAAAATAGACAGAAAGCTAAAAAAATAGCAAGTCTTTCTGTATCAGCAATTAATTTAAATGTAAACGGCTTCAGCTCTTCAAACAAAAGATACAGACTAGCTGAACGGAGTAAAAAAACAAGATGCAATTACATGCCATTTACAAGAAACTCACCTTAGATTTAAAGACAGAAATGAGCTGAAAATTAAAGGGTGTAAAAAGATATTTCATGCAAATGGTAACCCAAAGAAAGTAGGAGCTGATATATTTGTATCAGACAAAACAGACTAAGTCAAAAACTCCCAAACAGGAAAGACATTATGTAATAATAAAAGAGTCAATTCACCAAGAAGATATAACAATTGTAAATATATATGCACTTGGTATCAGAGTACTCAAATATATGAAGCAAACATTGACAAAATAGAAGGAAGAAATAGAGCAATACAATAATAATAAAATATTTCAATTATTTTTTAAAAGATTTTATTTATTTATTTATTTGAGAGAGACAGCATGCACTGGGGGAAGGGGGGAAACAGGGAGAAGCAGACTCCCTGCTGAGCAGGGAGCTGGAGACAGGGCTCGATCCCAGGACCCTAAGATCACGACCTAAACTGAAGGCAGTCACTTAACTGACTGAGCCAACCAGGCACCCCTCAATCCTCCATTTTCAATAATGGATAAAACAAGAAGACATAAGATCTGTAAGGAAACAGAGGACTTGAACATACTATAAACCAACTGGATGTAAGAGACGTACATAGAATACTCCATCCAACAGCAGCAGAATACATATTCTTCTCAAACACACATGGAACACTCTCCAGGATAGATCACATGTTAGGCCACAAAACAAACTGTAACAAATACAGGAAGACTTAAATCCATACGAAGTATCTTTTCTGACCATAATGGAATTAAACTAGAAATATATAGCAGCAGGAAAAACTGGAAAATCCATAAATACGTGGAAATTAAACAACATTTGCTTGAAAAACCAAAGGGTCGAAGAAGAAATCACAAGGGAGTGGTGCCTAGGTGGCTCAGTCAGTTAAGTGTCTGCCTTTGGCTCACTCAGGTCATGGTTTCAGGGTCCTGGGATCGAGCCCCATGTCAGTGGGAGTCCGCTTCTCTCTCTCTCTCTCTCTCTCCCTCTGCCCCTATCCCTGCTTGTTCTCTTTCTAATAAATAAATAAAATCTTAAACAAAAAGAAAAGAAATCACAAGGGAAATTAGGAAAATATCTTGAGACAAATGACAACGAAAATACAATATACCACTTATGGATTGTAAGAAAAACAGTCCTAAGATGGCAGTTTATAGCAGAAAATCCCTACATTAAAAAAGAAGAAAGATCTCAAACTAATAACGTAACTTTACATCTCAAGGAATTAGAAAAAGAAGAACTACACCAAAACTTAGCAGAAGGAAAAGATTAATAAAGATCGCACGGAAGGGGGGGGCGCAGTCGGTTAAGAGACTGACTCTTGACTTCAGTTCAGCTCATGATCTCAGGGTTGTGGGATCAAGCCCCACATCAGGCCCCACGTTCAGCACAGAGTCTGCCTGTCCCTCTCCCTCTGCTCCTCCCCCAGCTCTCCCTTCTCTCAAATACATAGAAAAATAAAATCTTTAAAACAAACAAATAAAAAGACCAGAAATAATGAAATGAAGTACAGTAAAAACAACTTTAAAAGTCAGTGAAACAAGTGGCACCTGGGTGGCTCAATCAGTTGGGCAACCAACTCTTGGTTTCAGCTTGGGTCATGATCTCGGGTGTTGTGGGATTGAGCCCCACGCGGGGCTCTGCCCTAAGCATGCAGGCTGCTTGACATTCTTTTTCCCTCTCCCTCTGCCCTTCTGACCGCTCCCATGCACACACTCTCTCTCAATCTTTCTCTCTCTTGTTACTCAATCGATCTTCAAAAAAAAAGTCAGTGGAACGAAGAGTCTCTTTCTTAAAAAGATCAATGAAATTGGCAGGACCCTAACTAGATTAACTAAGGAAAAAAAGAAGACTCAACAAACTAAAATCAGATATGAAACAGGAGAAATTATGACTGATATCAAAGAAATAAAAAGGATTATGAGACTGCTATTAACAATTATATACCAACAAATTGGATAACCAAAAAATATGGATAAATTCATACAAATACACAATCTATAAAGACTAAATTATGAAGAACAGAAAATCTGAATAGACCTATAGCAAAGAGACTGAATCAGTAATCAAAAACCTAACAAACAAAAGCCCAGGATCAGATGGCTTCACCAGAGAATTCTAGCAAACATTTAAATAAGAATTAATACCAATCCCTCTGAAACTCTTCCAAAAAGTTAAACAGGAGGAAATACTTCCAAACTCGTTTTATTACCCTGATATCAAAGCCAAACAAAGATAATACAAGAAAACTACAGACCAGTATCCATATTGAATATTGATGCAAAAAATCAACAAAATACTAGCAAATCAAATTCAACAGCACATTCAAATAATTTTAGAGCATAAACAAATGGGTTTTGTCCCTTGAATGCAAGGATCTTAAATACACAAAAATCAGTAAGTGTAATATACCACATTAACAAAATGAAGAACAAAAATCACATGATCATCTCAATTGAGCTAAAAAAATTTGACAAAATTAAATATCTTTTCATGTAAAAACACTCAACAAATTGGGAATAGAAGTAACACAATATAATAAAGTTCATATATAAAAGGCCCAGAGCTTAACATCATACTCAACAGTGAAAAACTGAAATCTTTTCCTCAAACACCAGTAACAAGGCAAGGATGCCCACACTCGCCACTTCTATTCATAGTACTAGAATTTCTAGTCAGAACAATTAGGCAAGAAAAAGAAATAAAAGTCAACTAAATTGGAAAAGACAAAGTAAAATTATGACTTTGACATGACGACATGATCTTAAATGTACAAAACCCTAAGATTACACAACACACACACACACAAAGTGTTAGAATAAGCAAATTCAATAAAGTTGCAAGTTACACAATCAACACTAAAAAATCAGTTGTGTTAAAAAAAATCAGTTGTATCTCTTCACACTAATAATGAGCAAACTGGAAAGAAAATTCATCTCCTTTACGTTATCATTAAAAAGAACAAAACAAGAAATAAACTTAACCAAGGACACAAAAATCTTGTATACGCATACTCAAAAGAAAATACTGCTGAAAAAAATTAAAAAGATGACACACATGGGAAGACTTGGTATTTACTGTTAAAATGTCGTTACTACCAAAGCTATCGACAGATGCAAACACAATCAAAATCCGAAAGGCCTTTTTCACAGAATAGGAAAATCCTAAAATCCATTTTGACTCTCAAAGGACCCCAAATACCCAAAACAATCTACCAAAAGAACAAAAACTGAAGGCCTCACACTGGTATTTCAAAATATATTACAAGTTATAGTAATCAAAGCATTGGTACTGGCATACAGACAAACATATAAACTAATGGAAAAGAATAAAGAGTCTAGAAAAAAAACCTTAAGTATATGGCCAAATGATTTTCACAATGTTAACAAGACTACACAATGGGAAAATGATAGTCTTTTCAATAAATGTTGGGAAAAAAACATATTCCCATACAAAACAATGAAAATGGACACTTATCTTACGTCACATACAAAAGTTAACTCAAAATGAGAAGAGGGATGCCTGAGTGACTCAGTTGGTTAAGCATCTGCCTTTGGCTCAGGGCATGATCTTGGGGTCCTGAGATGGGGCTCCTGCTTAGCAGGGAGTCTGCTTCTCCCTCTCCCCCTCCCCCTGCTCATGCTCTCTCTCTCTCTGTCTCTCTCTCTCAAGAATAAATAAATAAAATCTTTTTTGAAAAATGAGGAGAGGAGGGAGAAGGGGATGAGAAATTTATTTGAAAAAAACAATAGCTGACAACTTCCCTGCTCTGGGGAAGGGACCAGACATTCAGGTCCAGGAAATAGAGAGCCCCCAAAAAAATTAACACAAGGAGGTCCACACCAAGACAATAATATAATTAAAATGGCACAAAGTAGTGATAAATAGGGAACTGTAAAAGCAGCAAGAGAAAAGAAAAAAGTTACACACAAGGAAAACCCCATAAGGCTATCAGCTGATTTTTCAGCAGTAACACTGCAGGCCGGAAGGGAGTGGCAATGATATACTCAAAATGTTGAAAGAAGAAAAGCAGAAACCAAGAATACTCTACCTGGCAAGATTATCAGTCAGAATAGGAGAGATAATGAATTTCCCAAATAAAAGTCAAAGTTCATTACCACTAAACCAGCTTATAAGAAACATTAAAGGGAATTCTTTGAGTGGAAAGAAAAAGCTATCACCAAGAATAAAAAAATTAAGAAAGAAAAAATTTAATTGCTAAATACAAACATATAATAAAAGTAGTAGATAAATCACTTATAAAATCAGTATGGAGGTTAAAGCACAAAAGCAATAAAATCAATTATACCTGTAAAAATCAGTCAAGGGATTGACAAAATAAGAAGATGTACAGTATGACATCATATACATAAAACATGGGGGAGGAGGCATAAAAACTTAGTGCTTTGAATGGGTTCAAACTTAAGTGACCATCAACTTAGTATAGACTGCTGTATTAATAAGCTGGTATATATGAACCTCATGTTGACCACAAATCAAACACCTGTAATGGAAACACAAAAAATACAGAGAAAGGAGTCCAGGCATAACACTAAAGAAAATCATCAAATTTCAAAAAAAAGAGAGCAAGAGAAGGAGAAAGGAACAGAGAGGAACTACAAAAACAACCATAAAACAAGTAACAAAATGGCAGTAAGTACATACCTATCAATAATTACTTTAAATGTAAGTGGACTAAATGCTCCAATCAAAAGACAAAAAGTGACAGAATAGACAAGCTGGAGGGGATTATGCTAAGTGAAATAAATATGACAAGCAGAGAAAAATAATTATCATATGGCTTCACTCATATGTGGAACATAAGGAATAGTGCAGAGGACCACAGGGAAGGGAGGAAAAACTGAATGGGAAGAAATCAGAGATGGAAACAAACCATGAGAGATTCTGGACTCCAGGAAACAAACTAAAGATTACAGAAAGGAGGGGGTTGGGGGATGGGGTAAGCAGTTGATGGGTATTAAGGAGGGCACGTGTGATGAGCCCTGGGTGTTATATGCAACTAATGAATCACTGAACACTACTTCAAAAACTAATGATGTACTACATGTTGGCTAACTGAACATAATAATAAAAAAATTTCTAAAAAAAAGTAAGACCCATTAACATGCTGCCTACAAGAGACTCACTTCGGCACTAAAGACCCATGCAGACTGAAGATGAAGGGATAGAAAAACATTTACCATGCAATTGGGAGCAAAAAGAAAGCTGGGGTAACAGTACTAACTTCAGACAAATTAGACGTTAAAATAATAATGTAGCAAGAGACAAAGAAGAACACTACAATATGATAAAGGGAATAAACCAACAAGAGGACATACCAATTGTAAATATTTATGTACCCAACATGAAAGCACCAAAGTATATAAAGCAACTGTTAACAGCTGAGGGAAGAAACTGACAGTAATACAATAGGTGTAGGGGACTTTTAACACCTACTTACATCAATGAATAGATCATCCTGACAGAAAATCAACAAGCAAACAGTGGTTATGAATGACATATTGGACCAGATGGACCTAACATATATTCAGAACACTCCATCCAAAAACAGTAGAATACACATTCTTTTCAAGTACCCATGGCACATCCTCCAGGACAGATGATGTTTTAGGTCACAAAACAAGTCTGAATAAATTCAAAAAGACTGAAATTGTATCACGCATCTTTTCAAACCACAACAGTATGAAACAAGAAATCAATCAGATTTCCAGATTTCCGAAATCTGGAAAGAACACAAATAGGTGGAGATTAAAAACATGCTACTAAACAATGAATGGGTCAACCAAGAACTCAAAGAGGAAATAAAAAATACACAGAGACAAATTAAAATGAAAACACAACGGTTGACAATCTTTGGGATGCAGCAAAAGCTGTTCTAAGATGGAAGATAATAGCAATACGTGCCTATGTCAAGAGGCAAGAAAGCTCTGAAATAAATAACCTTAACTTACACCTGAAGGAGCTAACAAAAAAAAGCAAAGACCAAAGCCAGTAGAAGGAAGGAAAGTATAAAGATTAGAGCAGAAATAAATTGAGACTAAAATAATTAAGAGATCAACAAAACCAGTAGGTAGTTCTTTAAAAAGACAAAATTGATAAACCTTTAGCCATTCTCAATCAACAATTAAAAAGAGGGAACTCAAATAAAATCAGAAGTAAAGAAATAAAAATAAGAAACTACACCTCAGAAATACAAAGGGTTATAAAAGAATACTGTGAAAAAGTATATGCCAACAACCTGGGCAACCTAGAAGAGGTGGATAAATTCCTAGAAATATTACAACCCAAAACCAAATCAGAAAGAAACAGAAAACTTGAACAGACTGATTACTAGTAATGAAACTGAAAAAATAATCAAAAAATTCCCAACAAACAAGAGTCCAGGACAAGATGGCTTCACAGGTAAATTCTACCAAACAGTTTAAGAAGAGTCAATACTTATTCTTTTCAAATTATTCCAAAAATAGAAGAGTAAGGAAAATTTCCAAATTCATTCTATGTAGCCAGCATTATCCTGATACCAAAACCAGATAAAGACACCACAAAAAAAGAAAACTATAGGCAAATATCTTTCATGAACATAGATGCAAAAATCCTCAATAACACACTAGCAAACCAAATCCAACAACACACTAAAAAAAAATAATTCACCATGATTTAGTGGGATTTGTTCTTGGGATGCAAGGGCAGTTCAATATTCACAAATCAATCGAAGTGATACATCTCATTAACAAGAGAAAGGATAAAAAACATACGATCATCACAACAGATATCACAATAGATGCAGAGAAAGCTTTTGACAAAGTACAACATCCATTCATGATAAAAACCCTCAACAAAGCAGGTATAGAGAGAATATATCCCATCCTAAGAAAGGCCATATACGAAAAACCCACTACTAACATTATACTGAGAGGTGAAAAACTGAGAGCTTGTCCCCTAAGATCAGGAACAAGAAGTCCATTCTTGCCACTTTTATTCAACATAGTAGTGGAAGTCCTAGCCACAGCAATCAGAAAAAGAAATAAAAGGCATCTAAATTGGTAAGGAAGATGTAAAACTGTCACTATTTGTACATGACATGATGCTATACATAGAAAACCCTAAAGACTCCACCAAAAAACTACTAGAATAAGTCAATTTAATAAAGTCTCAGGATGCAAAGTTAATACACAGAAATCGGTTGCATTTCTATACACAATGATGAAGTAGCAGAAAGAAATGAAAATAATTCCATTTACAACTGCACAGAAAAACACAGGAATAAACATAACCAAAGAAGTGAAAAGACATATTCTAAAAACTTTAAAACACTGGTGAAAGACACTGGAGATGACACAAACGAATGGAAAGATAGTCCATGCTCATGAACTGGAAGAACAAATATTGCTAAAATGTCCATACTATCCAAAGCAATCTACAGATTTAATCCAACGCTTATCAAAATACCAACATTTTTCACAGAACTAGAAAACAAACAATCCTAAAATGGAACCACAGTCAACCCTAAAGAGCCAAAGCAATCTTGAGGGGAAAAAAAGAAAAAAAAAGTTGAAGGTATCACAATCCCTGATTTCAAGATATACTGCAAAACTATAGTAATCAAAACAGTATGGTACTAGCACAAAAAATGGACACATAGGTCAATGGAACAGAATAGAGCCCAGAAATAAACCCATGATTATTTGGTTTAGTCTACGACAAAGGAGGCAAGAATACACAATGGGAAAAACCAGTCTTTCCAACAAATGGTGTTGGGAAAACTAGACAGCTACATGCAATAAAATGAAATTGGACCACCAGCTTACAGTATACACAAAAATAAAATGTATTAAAGACCTAAATGTGAGACCCAAAACCATAAAACTCCTAGAAAACACAGGCAGTAATCTGACATCAGCTTTAGCAATAGTTTTCTAGATATGTTTCCTCAGGGAAGGGAAACAAAAGCAAATGTAGACTTTTGGGACTACACCAAAATAAAAAGCTTTTGCATTGTGAAGGAAACCATCAAAAAAGGGTACACTACTGAATGAGAGAAGATATTTGCAAATAATATATTTGATAAGAGGTAATATTCAAAATCTATAAAGAACTTCTACAATCCAACACCAAAACACACACACACACTCCGAGAAAACACACACAATCCAATTAATAAATGGGTGGAGGACACAGGTAAGTTTTCTAAAAAAGACAACATACAGGTGGCCAACAGACAAAGGAAAAGATGCTCAACATGACTCATCATCAGAGAAATGCAAATCAAAACCACAATGAGATATCACTTCATACCTGTCAGAATGGCTAGAATCAAAAAGACAAGAAATATGTGTTGGCAAGGGTGTAGAGAAAAGGAAACCCTCACGCACTATTGGTGGGAATGAAAACTAGTGCAGTCACTGTGGAAAACAGTATGCAGTTTCCTTAAAAAATTAAAAATAAAAATACTATATATATGTATACCTATATGTATACACACACACACACACACACACACACACACACACACACACACGCGAGTATTACTCAGCCATAAAAAAGAATGAGATCTTGCCATTTGCGACACCTAGAGGGTGAAATAAGTCAGACAAAAACAAATACCATATGATTTCACTTTTATGTGGAATCTAAAAAACAAAACAAGTGAGTAAACATAAAAAGCAGAAATAGACCCATAAATACAGAGAACAAATTGATGGCTGCCAGAGGGGACGGGGTTGAGGGATGGGTAAAATGGGTGAAGAAGAGTAGGAGGTACAGGCTTCCAGTTTTGGAATGAATATTTCATGGGGATAAAAGGTATAGCATGGGGAATATAGTCAACAGTATTGTAATAGTGTTGTACGGTGACAGATGATAGCTATATTTGTGGCGAGCTTAGCATAACATATAAATCTGTCTAATCATTATGTTGTACAAACTAATGTGACACTGTGTGTAAAAAAACACACACGGGGCACCTGGGTGGCTCAGTTGGTTGAGCGTCTGCCTTTGGCTCAGGTCATGATCTCGGGATCCTGGGATCGAGCCCTGTGTTGGGCTCCCTGCTCAGCAGGGATCCTGCTTCTCCCACCCCCGCTCTCACTGCTTGTGCACGCTCTCTCTCTCTCTGTCAAATAAATAAATAAAATCTTAAAAAAAAAAATTGTTGATGGGGCGCCTGGGTGGCACAGCGGTTAAGCATCTGCCTTCGGCTCAGGGCGTGATCCCGGCGTTCTGGGATCGAGCCCCACATCAGGCTCTTCCTCTATGAGCCTGCTTCTTCCTCTCCCACTCCCCCTGCTTGTGTTCCCTCTCTCGCTGGCTGTCTCTATCCTGTCGAATAAATAAATAAAATCTTTAAAAAAAAAAAAAAAAATTGTTGAATCGTTATAAAAAAAAAAGTCCTTACGGGGCGCCTGGGTGGCACAGCGGTTAAGCGTCTGCCTTCGGCTCAGGGCGTGATCCCGACGTTACAGGATCAAGCCCCACATCAGACTCCTCTGCTAGGAGCCTGCTTCTTCCTCTCCCACTTCCCCTGCTTGTGTTCCCTCTCTCGCTGGCTGTCTCTATCTCTGTTGAATAAATAAATAAATAAAATCTTTAAAAAAAAAAAAAAAAGTCCTTACAACACACACACACAGCTTTTGTAAAGGAAGGGGCACGAAAACACTGAGCTTGTAAAAAAAAAAGAAAAAGAAGAGGAAGAAATAAACAAGATTTATATGAGAAAAACTTGAAAACACTCCTGAATAGCAAAAAAAACTTGCCTAGAACAAATGAAAAACCATCCCTCTGCTCTTAGAACAACTCAACATGATAAAAATGTCAGTTCTCCATAATTTACAAGTTTAATACTCCCAATAAAGACACCAGAAAGTTTTTTTAATGGACGTAAATGAGTTAATATCAAAGTTTATATGAAAAAAATAAACAGTTCACATGAAAATAATAGCAAGAGAACACTGAAAAAGAAGAGCTAAAAGTCAAAGGGGGACTTAGCCTTACCCCACATTGAAGTATACTGTGACGTTTCTGGGGCGCCTGGGGCGCTCAGTTGATTAAGGGACCAACTCTTGATTTTGACTCAGGTCATGATCTCAGAGTCATGAGATGGAGCCCCAGGTTGGGCTCCATGATGGATGTGGAGTCTGCCTGGGGTTCTCTCTTCCTTCTGCCCCTTCCCCAACTCTCTAAAAATAAAAAAAATACACACACGCAAACACACACACTGTGAAGTTTTTCTAATTAGAAGTGTGGTACTAGTGCATAAACGAAAAGCAGGCCAGTGGAATATGCATATCAAGAAAAAGACCCAAGTAGTAGTGAAATTTAGTTTATCAATAAAGGGGGACATCATAAATCACTGGAGCAAAGATGGACTTTTTTTAATAAATGGTGATGTGACAACAACCAATTGAAAAAAGAAAATAGATCTATACCTCCTAGCATTGAAAAGAATAAATCCACATATATGAAAGACATAAATATAGAAAATGAAATAAACAGGTATGCTAAAAACATACATCAGTGAATTCCTCTTTATCTGGATGTAAGGAAAGACTTTCTCTATATTCTGAATGTAAGGGAAGATGCACTGAGTGATAAATCTGACCACATAAAAAAGCTTTTGCATGGCCTACAAAGAGCATGAACAAAGACAAAAAACAACTGAAAAACTAAGAGAAAGTATTTGCCATATGAGTTATAGCTAAAGGGTTAATCTACCTAGTAACTCTTAAAAATGAAAGAAAAAAATATCAAAACCCAAAAGACATGAAGAGAAAATTCACACACAAAAACGACAGAAAAATGGCCCCCAAACATATAAAAAGATGTTCAGCTTCACTTACGGTAAGAAGAAATGAAAACCAAAACTGCATTACAAAACCATTTCTCATCTATCAGATTGGCAAACATTTAAATAGGACAACACATTCTATTGATGACGCTGTGAGGAAACAAGACTCTCGTGTATTAATGATAGGAATTTGGCAATTTCTAACAAAACTACAAACTTATTTACCTTTTCATCTAGCAATCCTATTTCTAGGAGTTTACAATGAAAAGATACCTCCAACAATACAAAAATACTCATGTACAAGGTTATCCATGGCAGCTTCTTAGCAACTACATAATATAGGAAGTATCCTTAATGTCCATAGCTAGGAGAGAGGCTAAGCTATTTAGGATACAGCCACACAATGAGAAACTAAGCAGCCATTTAAAAAAAATAAAAGAGAGAAAGATTACTGTTAATGGACATGGAGTTCTTTCCAAGATATATTAGTAAACAAAAAGAACAAAGTACAAAAGAATATCTACAGTATGCCACGGATATAATACTGCTTTGTTTAAAAAGAAACAGAAGAAAGCTAAAACGCAATAGGATTAGTTACCTACGGAGTGGTTAGGAATAAGATAAAAGGAGAAAGGGGAGGGCTATTTCTCTGGTATACCTTTTTAGTATAGTGCTGTCTGTTGGAAACATATTAATGTTTCACCTACTAAAATAAAGAGAGGAGGAGTGCCTGGCTGGCTCAGTCAGTAGAGCACACAACTCGGTCTCAGGATGTTGAGTGTGAGCCCCATGTTGGGTATAAAGATTAATAAAAATAAACAAACTTTAAAAAATTAAAAATAAAAAAATAAAATAAAGGGGGGACAAATAAAAGTTTTAAACTTAGGGGGATAAAAAAACATAAAATGAAATATAAACAAAAACAAATAAACCTAACTCTTCAAAGAAATTAACAATAAAGTGAAGAAGCACAGTAAAGATGAAAAGCATAAAAAATTATTGACTCTAGGGACGCTTGGGTGGCACAGTCAGTTAAGCATCCAGCTCTTGGTTTTGGCTCAGGTCATGACTTCAGGGCCCTGAGACTGAGCCCTGTGCCGGCTCCATGCTCAGCAGGGACTCTATTTCAGATTCTTCTCCCTCTGCCCCTCTGGTTTGTGCACGCACGCGCTCTTGTGCTCTCTTATTCTCTCTCTCTAAAAATAAATACATAAATCTTAAAAAAAAAATTATTGACTCTTTATGTGTGTGGTTTTTTTACAGGGGTATATATCAGCAATTCTGAAACTACTTTCTGTGTACTCCAGAATGAAGAAATAAGTAAATATACTGTGGATAACAGGAGTAGATTCCTCACTGTCGCAAAAGGAAGTGATATATGTCACAACTTGAATACTTAGAGAATGTAAAAACTATATTAAAATTATATTAAAAAATTATAATCACCTAATTACTCTATAACTTATCACCAGAAACTGCAGCAAACTTCACACATTCAACTTCCCTCCTGCCATCCCCCAGAACATGCTTTCTCTTTCAATTACTTTTTACATATGTAACAAGTTTTCTGGAAGTTTTGACTTACCACAACTGAAATCACTCATTTCTATTAAAAAGTGGAGACCATTAACAACAAACCTTCAGACTGAGAATCATATAGTATTTTTTTCTTTGAAAAACTCACTACTTTCATCTTCTCTGTTCAAATTATAGCTTTGGTTAACTCAAGGAACGAGTTGTTAAATTTTCTTGTTAAACCAAGATTAAACTCATTTAGTTCAAGCATTTTGAAGAATAAATTCCTAAAATATACTTTCCAAAATAATATGTATATAGGACATGGATAATGTATTTTCTCCAAATTTAAGACTTTTTAGTGACTCCAGATTAGTTATTGTAGTTAAACGCCAAAGTGTCGATGCAAGAGGTTGAGAAGTTGCTGTTTTGAATAAACCTCTGAACTTGTTTTCTAATATACAAAATAAAGGTATTACCGTGCATGACACCTTGACAGAGTTATAAAACTCAAATTACTAAATGCATATGTGCTAGTTTGTGGTTGACTAGACATCACTGCTACTCTTTTGAAGGTCTTCCTTGCATGGCAAAGAAACAGAAATTAACATTTCCAGGTTCCCCTTTGGAGACAGTTCTAAGTAGATAACTGGGCAGAAAAACAGCTTCCAGGTAAATATCTTGAGAACCACCCACTTCGTACCACAAACTGAAAGAGTACTTAAAACTTCCAGTGACTTCTGAGCAAACAACCAGCTGCCATGCTTCAATTTAAAATAATCAGTGACAGCTTCCCTAATTCCCTGAGCCTTTCCAATGGTTACAAAACTTCCCTCCGTTAAAACCTTGATGCTTGGAATCAAACTATAAATGACTGACACATGTGAAAATATATAGGAGTATATGTGTAAATACGAAAATACTTTATAAACTAAAAAAGACCATAAAAAGCATGAATTATTATTTTTGTTCCCACTGATGGGAAACTTCAACTGAAGTTGTTTTCTGGTAATAAGCCTCTTTTTAGACAAATCAATACATCCAAAATAAAGCTTTCTTTCTACAAATCAATAAAACAATAAAACATTTTCTTGCTACAAAACCAAGCACTCTACCTAACTTCATTTCCCAAATTAAACATTCACTCAAATCAAGGCACGTTTACTAGCAAAGCATATTGCTAGGTAACAAGAGGATCCCCTTGCAAGAATTTATAATATATGAGAATAACAAAACATAATATTCAAAATGTAAGTGTTAAAAATCAGGAACCACATGTGATGGGGGTCAAAAAAGGAGGGATTGAATTTGACTTGGGAGTGAAAAATCAAAAAAGGACTGAGAAAGAATTAAAGGTTAAATAGAACTAAACATTAAAAGATAGGAAGGTTTCACAAAGTACAGATACTGCAAGAAAGGGGAAGAAAGAGCATGCTCAAAGAAACAAAGCTAGCAACTCCAGGACATGAATGGGAAATAAGGCATGTGATACCAGAGTGGCTTAGCCATGGAGTATGACAAACAACAGGAGGCTGAGGCCAAATAACACAAGGCCAGAAAGCTAAACATTTGAACTTTACTGCTATTATCCAACTTCAGATTCACACAGTGATTTATAAAATTTTGTGCCCTAAATAACAAAACCAGGCTGCTAATACAGCCCCACAAGTAGAGCCTAATAGTAGTATGAAGAACTAAGAGAAAAGAAACTGATCTGCCTAAAATGTTTTTCATCCTAACATTCTTTTGCTCAAAACCTTCAATAATTGCTGAATGCCTCTTTTTATCGAGTCCGTCAATACCACAGTCCCCATCCTATTCAACCAAATTTTCTACCATTGCCCAAATGTACAACTGACTCCAGATAGGCTATTCTCTTTATTATGGACCCTTGAGCACAGCAAAAAAACACAGGTGGAGTATTAGTCTGTGCATTAGTGTATTAGTCTAGCTGTGTATTAGTCTGTTCCGGCTACGATAACAAAATCCCGCAGACTGCACAGCTAAAACAACATAAATTTATTTCTCATGGTTCTGGAGGCTCTAAGTCCAAAATGAAGATGCCAGCTGATTTGATTCCTGGTAAGGGCTCCCTTCCTGGCTGAAAAGATGGTAAATATCCACCTTTTCACTATGTCTTCACATGGCCTTTCCTCTGAGTGCATACTCATAGGAGAGAAAGTCTCTCTTCCTCTTCTTATAAGGCCACAAGCCCTACAGGATTAAAGCTCCACCCTATGACCTCATTCAACCTTAACCTTACATACCTCCAATAACGGCCCTATCTTCAAATATAATTACACTGGGGGTTGAGACTTCAACATACGAATTTATGGGGGACACAAACTCATTCCATAACACACTGAAGCAAGATCTTGAAAGATTTTACAACTTCTTCACTTACTTTCTTCAAAAATTTCCTCCATCATATGAAAAAGCCCAGTCCAGCCTACCGGAAGATGAAAAGCCAATAGGATGAGTGACCCCAGATGAGACTAGCAAAAAAACTGCTAGCTGAATTCAGTCAAAATCATAAAATCATGAGAACATTAGAGATTGTTGCTTTAGATCACTAAGTTTGGAAATAGTTTGTTACAAAGCAATAAATATCTGATATGGCATACCTTCTTGTTCTGCTTTTTGACCTAGATCTCTGAACTCTATAGGATTTCCCTCGACCCCTTGAACGACTTCGACTTCGTTTTCTTCTAGAGCCATAAGAAGAGCTACTGCTTGATCGATGCCTGCGTCTGAAATAAAATACAATCAAGTGTCATTGCTATAAAAAATGTTTACGGGTGCCTGGGTGGCTCAGTCAGTTAAGCGACTGTCTTCAGCTCAGGTTATGATCTTGGGGTCCTGGGATCAAGCCCCACATTAGGCTCCTTGCTCAACAGGGAGTCTACTTCTCCCTCTGCCCCTCACCCTGCTCGTGTTCTCATTCTCTCTCTCTCTCTCTAAAATAAATAAAATCTTTTAAAAAAAAATTTTTACAGGCATTAAAGGGAAATCATCTAGATTCTAAAGAATCATTTCATTTTTACTATTTCTCAATCCTTAGAAGCAAATAGAAATAAAATGTTACTCCTCTTGAAGAGTCAGATGACTGATTCATAATTTAGTGATTGGATCGGCTACTAATTAAGACATAAGGGGTGTTCAGTAGTATGCAATCCTTCCAAATATTATCAGATAATACGTTATGAGAACTACACCAGTTTACATCTACAAAGAATAGGCAAAGGAAGAAGACACTAGATCCATGAACTGGGCCTGGAAAAAGGAAAACCTCTGGGGGAGGGTTGGACCAAACGGGTGAACGGGAAAGGGAGATACAGGCCTCCAGTCATGAAATGAGTAAAGCATAGGAATAAAAAGCAGCACATAAAGAATACAGTCGATGATACTGTAATGGTGATGTAATGGGACAGATGGGAGCTATACTTGTGAACATAGCATAATATATAAATTTGTCAAATCGCTAAATTGTAAACCTGAAACTAATATAACATACTCAAATAAAAAAGTAAAAATTAAAAAAAAAAAAAAAACTTTTAGGTTGGGACCTAACCCTCATAAATACATAACCACTAAAAAAAAAAAAGGTTTACCCAGAAAAATTAAAAGTACAAAAACATATGAACTCTAAAGAATGTTACTCTCATTACCAAATAAGTGAAGATTATAAATATCACCTTCTATCATATGAATGAGAGCGAGGCTGAAGATCTCTGGACCAAGATCTTGACTTTGACCTTGATTTCCGTCCACCTTTCTTTCGGCTGTATGTTCTACTATCTGAAGAACTACTTGAAGATGACCGTCGACGGTGTTTCTTTTTTCTCTTGCTTCTGCTTTCTTCTTCAGTATCTGATGACCGGCGTCCCATTTCTCTAAGTTCAAATTCAAAGAGAATTAATTCTAGCACAATGGCACAATGGATAATAATAATTTTTGTAGAACCTTGTAAAAATTTAAAAGGTCTCATTTAAAGTAAAACTTTAAATGTATTGGCTTATTGACAAGACATGAGAAATTGCTCTAGTATAGTCTCTAGGATTATCAATTGACTTTTTTAAATTTATGAACAATTTAAATTTGTCCATAATTTTTTCAAATGTCTCTCAAAAGAGTCAATACTGAGAACAGCTCATTATAATAATTGTCTTACATTTTAAGTTGCACTTATCATTAATTATATAATACTTGGTTTAGGGATCAACCACTAATCCTTCATTTCCAAATTCCTTAAATATAAAAAGTATTTTACTATCTTTTAGAATTACATTTTTCTAACTAAAAATTCTAAATTTCTAAATGGATAAAACCTCATTAGTCATCAAAAAAGTACAAACTGAAATGATGCACTATCACCACTTCACTGGTGAAATCTCAGGGAGGAAGGAAATGTTCACTAAAGTACTAAAGTTGGGGGCCCTAGGTGGCTCAGTCGGTTAAGCATCTGCCTTCAGCTCAGGTCATGATCCCAGTGTCCTGGGATCAGCCCTGCATTGGCTCCCTGCTCAGTGGGGAGCCTGCTTCTCCCTCTATCTCAGCCTCCCCTGCCTGTGCTCTCTCTGTCAAATAAATAAAATCTTAAAAAAATAATAATAAAGTACCAGAGTTGATGAAGTTATTGTTAAGTCAGTCAACTCTGCACACTGCTAGTTCCTATATAAAGTGATAGTATAATCCTTCCAGAAAGCAATTAAGCAATTTAAATAACGAGTCATAAAAATGTTGATTTTTTTTTTTTTACAAAGCAATCCTACTTCTAAGAATATATCTGCAAAGTTTTTCTTAAAAGGAAACTATAGTAGGCGGTTCCAAGATGGCGGAGGAGCACGAGACCTAAAGTTCGTCTGGTCCCAGGAATTCAGCTAGAGAGCTACCAAACCATTCTGAATACCTATGAATGCAACTGGAGAACAAAGAAAAGAGTAGCAGAAACTCTATGAACAGAAAAGCGACCACTTTCTGCAAAGGGGGAGAAAAGATGGCGGAGGAGTAGGAGACCCTTTCTCAGCTGTTCCCGAGTCGAGCTGGATATCTACCAGACCATTCTGAACACCCACGGAATCAGCCGGAGACGCAGGAAGATACATCAGGATCTCTACAAACAAACATCTCCAGTGCTGAGTACTGAGGTATGAAGTGGGGAGCCATGAATCCACGCACAGATATCAGAAGATAAACGGAAGGGGGAGGGAGCCGACGCGCTCCAGTGCCGGGAAGCAGTAGCCACTTGCACTGGGGAGCAGGCGGACTCGTGGACCGGCACCCACAAGAGAGCAGACTGAGACCGTGAGCCTGGGAATGCGTGCGGGACCAGACTGAAAACCGGAGTTCCGGAGTGCTCACTGGAACCAGACTAAAACCAGGAGCTCGGGAGCACGCGCGTCCAAATTGAAAACCGATGCTCCTGATCATGTGCGAGCCATAAGGGAGCAGGGAGCTCAGAAGCATGTGTGGGAACCGGGGGCGGCTGGCAGTGTTGGAGGCACAAAGGACAAAGATGTGCCGGCCCTGGAAGTGAGAGCTGGGAGAGCGGCTGTGGGGCGCACAACCCGGGAGGCTGCAGGGTTTTTAGCAGCACCGACAAAAACAGAGTTAAAGTGGCCAAGAGAGCTCAGTGGAGAGCGGACTGCGATCTCTCTGTTCTGAGACAGAGGCTGGGACACAGCCACTGCTGCTCTGACTCTCTGAAGAGTCACAGAAAACTGCCAGGGAAAACCGCCAGAGAACAAAAGCCTGGAAATACCGGTTCACATTGTGCCCATCCCCATCTCCTTGCAAGCGACAGGGCAACTCTACCCAAACAGGGTTGCCTGAGTATCAGCACGGCAGGCCCCTCCCCCAGAAGGCAGGCTGAAAAATCAAGAAGCCACATCCCTAAGGTCCCTATAAAACAACTGCACACTGCCTGGGTCCTTGTCAATAATTTGGGCTCCGGGCATCCCCGCAACCTCTCCTCATGACAGTGACTAGAAGGAGAAATACCCCCCAGCAAAGAAAAGATAATGAGTCTGTGGCCTCTGCCACAGAACTGATGGATATGGATAAAACCAAATTGTCAGAAATGGAGTTCAGAGTAACAATGGTCAAGATGATATGTAGTCTTGAAAAAAGTATTAACAAAAATATTAATGAGAATATAGAATTTCTAAGGGTGGAAATGAGAGCAAATCTGGCAGAAATTAAAAATGCTATGAATCAAATGCAGTCTAAATTAGACGCTCTGATGGCCAGGGTAAATGAGGCAGAACGAATTAGTGAACTGGAGGATGGGATGGTAGAATAGAAAGTTAAAACAGAAACTTGCCTCAAAAAAATCCAATCTCAAGAATATAGGTTACGGGAGATTACTGACTCAGTGAAACGTTCCAATGTCAGAATCATCAGCATCACCGAGGGGGTGGAGAAAGAGAGAGGTCTAGAAGAGATATTTGAACAAATTGTAGCTGAGAACTTCCCTAATCTGGCAAAGGAAACAAGCATTCATGCCCAAGAGGCAGACAGGACCCCTCCCAAAGTCAATGAGAGCAGACTTACACCACACCACGTCACAGTGCATTTCGCAAATATTAGATCCAAGGATACAGCATTGAAAGCGGCCAGGGGGAAGAAAATCCTTATGTACAGAGGGAAAAATATCAGAATAACGTCAGACCTGTCTACAGAGACCTGGCAGGCTAGGAAGGGTTGGCAGGGTATTTTCAAAGCTCTATCTGAGAAGAATATGCAGCCAAGGATCCTTTATCCAGCAAGGCTGTCACTCAGAATTGATGGAGAGATAAGGACCTTCCAGGATCAGCAGAACTGAAGGAATTTGTAACCACCAAACCAGCCCTACATGAGATATTAAGGGGGGTTCTATAAAAGTAAAAAGGCCCCAAGAGTGATACAGAACAGAAACGTACAATCTATAGAAACACTTCACAGGCAACATGACATCATTAAAATCATATCTCTCAATAATCACTCTCAATGTGAACGGCCTAAATGCTCCCATAAAATGCCACAGGGTTGCATATTGGATAAAAAGACATGACCCATCCATTTGCGGTCTACAAGAGATTCATTTTGAACCTAAAGATACATCCAGACTGAAAGTGAAGGGATGGAAAACCATTTTTCATGCCAATGGAACTCAAAAGAAAGCTGGGGTAGCAATTCTCATATCAGACAGATTAGATTTTAAACTAAAACTGTTGTTAGAGATACAGAAGGACACTATACTATTCTTAAAGGATGTATCCAACAAGTGGATATGACAATTATAAATATCTATGTCCCCAACACGGGAGCAGCTAGATACACAAGCCAACACTTAACCAGAATAAAGAGACATATAGATAATACTACGTTAATAGTAGGGGACCTCAACACTCCACTCTTGGCAATAGACAGATCACCTAAGCAGAAAATCGACAAAGAAACAAGAGCTTTGAATGACATACTGGACCAGATGGACCTCATAGATATATATAGAACACTACACCCCAGAACAACAGAATACTCATTCTTTTCGAATGCACATGGAACTTTCTCCAAAATAGACCATATACTGGGTCACAAAACAGGTCTCAACTGATACCAAAAGACTGAGATTATACCCTGCATATTCTCAGACCACAATGCTTTGAAACTGGAACTCAATCACAAGGAAAAATTTGGAAGAAACTCAAACACTTGGAAACTAAGAACCATCCTGCTCAAGAATGATTGGGTAAACCAGAAAATTAAAAATCAGTTTAAACAAGTTTTGGAGACCAATGAGAATGAAAACACATCGGTCCAAAACCTATGGGACACTGCAAAGGCGGTCCTAAGGGGAAAATACATAGCCATCCAAGCCTCACTCAAAAGAATAGAAAAATCTAAAATGCAGTTTTTATATTCTCACCTCAAGAAGCTGAAGCTGGAACAGAAGAACAGGCCTAACCCATGCACGAGAAGGCAGGTGATCAAGATTAGAGCAGAGATCAATGAATTAGAAACCAGGACCACAGTAGAGCAGATCAAAAGAAGTAGAAGCTGGTTCTTTGAAAGAATAAATAAGATCGATAAACCACTGGCCAGACTTATGCAAAAGAACAGAGAAAGGACCCAAATTAATAAAATTATTAATAAAAGGGGAGAGATCACAACCAACACTAATGAAATAGGAAGGATCAAGAGAAACTTTTATCAATAGGTTTATGCCAATAAATTAAACAACCTGGAAGAAATGGATGCCTTCCTGGAAACCTATAAACTACCAAGACTGAAACAGGAAGAAACTGATTTTTTTAAACAGACCGATTAATTATGAAGAGATTGAAGCAGTTATAAAAACCTCCTGAAAAACAAGAGTCCAGACCTGATGGATTCCCCAGGGAATTCTACCAAACTTTCAAAGAAGAAATAATACCTATTCTCCTAAAGCTGTTTCAAAAACAGAAACAGAAGGAAAATTACCAAACTCATTCTATGAGGCCATTATTACCTTGATACCCAAACCAGGCAAAGACCCCATCAAAAAGGAGAATTACAGACCAAGAGTCCAGACCTGATGAATATGGGAGCCAAAATTCTCAACAAGATCATAGCTAATAGGATCCAACAGTACATTAAAAGGATTATCCATCAAGACCAAGTGGGATTCATCCCTGGGATGCAAGGGTGGTTCAACATTCGCAAATCAATCAGTGTGATAGATCATATCAACAAGAAAAGAGTCAAGAACCATATGATCCTCTCAACTGACGCAGAAAAAGCATTTGACAAGATACAGCATCCTTTCCTGATTAAAACCCTTCAGATTGTAGGGATAGAGGGTACATTCCTCAACTTCATAAAAACCATCTATGAAAAGCCTACAGCAAATATCATTCTCAAAGAGGAAAAGCTGAAAGCCTTTCCCTTAAGATCAGGAACACGACAAGGATGCCCGCTCTCGCCATTATTATTCAGCACAGTACTCGAAGTCCTGGCAACAGCAATCAGACAACAAAAAGGGATCAAAGGTATCCAAATTGGCAAAGAAGAAGTCAAACTGTCTCTCTTCACAGATGACATGATACTCTATATAGAAAACCCAAAAGACTCCACCCCCAAACTACTAGAACTTATAGAGCAATTCAGTAATGTGGTGGGATACAAAATCAATGCTCAGAAATCAGTTGAATTTCTATACACGAACAATGAGACTGAAGAAAGAGAAATTAGGGAATCCATTCCATTTACAATAGCACCAAAAACCATACGTTATCTCGGAATTAACTTAACCAGAGACGTAAAGGATCTATATTCTAGAAACTATAAATCACTCTTAAAAGACATTGAAAAAGACACAAAAAGATGTAAAAATATTCCATGCTCATGGATCGGAAGAATTAACATAGTTAAAATGTCTATGCTACCCAGAGCAATCTACACTTTCAATGCCATCCCGATCAAAATACCAGTAACATTTTTCAAGGAACTGGAACAAACAGCCCTTAAATTTGTGTGGAACCAGAAAAGGCCCCGAATCACCAAGGAACTGTTGAAAAGGAAAAACAAAGCTGGGGGCATCACACTGCCGGATTTCAAGCTATACTACAAAGCTGTGATCACAAAGACAGCATGGTACTGGCACAAAAACAGACACGTAGACCAATGGAACAGAATAGAGAACCCAGAAATGGACCCTCGGCTCTTTGGGCAACTAATCTTTGATAAAGCAGGAAAAAACATCCAGTGGAAAAAAGACAGTCTCTTCAATAAATGGTGCTGGGAAAACTGGACAGCTACATGCAAAAGAATGAAACATGACCACTCACTCACACCATACACAAAAATAAACTCCAAATGGATGAAAGACCTCAATGTGAGACAGGAATCCATCAAAATCCTAGAGGAGAACATAGGCTGCAACCTCTCTGACACTGGCCACGGCAACTTTTTTCATGACACATCTCCAAAGGCAAGAGAAACAAAAGAAAAAATGAACTTGTGGGACTTCATCAAGATAAAAAGCTTCTGCACAGCCAAGGAAACAGTCAAAAAAACTAAGAGGCAGCCCACGGAATGGGAGAAGATATTTGCAAATGACACTACAGATAAAAGACTGGTATCCAAGATCTACAAGGAACTTCTCAAACTCAATACACGAGAAACAAATAAACAAACCAAAAAATGGGCAGAAGATATGAACAGACACTTTTCCAATGAAGACATACAAATGGCTAACAGACACATGAAAAAATGTTCAAAATCATTAGCCATCAGGGAAATTCAAATCAAAACCACACTAAGATACCACCTTATGCCAGTTAGAATGGCAAAAATGGACAAGGCAAGAAACAACAAATGTTGGAGAGGATGTGGAGAAAGGGGATCCCTCCTACATTGTTGGTGGGAATGCAAATTGGTACAGCTACTGTGGAAAACAGTGTGGAGGTCCCTTAAAAAGTTAAAAATTGAGCTACTCTATGATCCAGCAATTGCACTACTGGGTATTTACTCCAAAGACACAGACGTAGTGAAGAAAAGGGCCATATGCACCCCAATGTTCATAGCAGCATTGTCCACAATAGCTAAACTGTGGAAGGAGCCGAGATGCCCTTCAACAGATGACTGGATTAAGAAGATGTGGTCCATATATACAATGGAATATTACTCAGCCATCAAAAAGAACGATTTCTCAACATTTGCAGTAACATGGACAGGACTGTAGGAGATAATGCTAAGTGAAATAAGTCAAGCAGAGAAAGACAATTATCATATGGTTTCACTCATTTATGGAACATAAGAAGTAGGAAGATCAGTAGGAGAAGAAAGGGAAGAAGGAAGGGGGGTAAACGGAACGGGGAATGAACCATGAGAGACTATGGACTCTGGGAAACAAACTGAGGGCTTCAGAGGGGAGGAGGGTGGGAGAATGGGATAGGCCAGTGATGGGTATTAAGGAGGGCACGTATTGCATGGTGCACTGGATGTTATACGCAAGTAATGAATCATGGAACTTTACATCAAAAACTAGGGATGTACTGTATGGTAACTAACATAATATAATGAAAAATTATTATAAAAAAATAAAATAAAAATAGAGGGGCGCCTGGGTGGCACAGCAGTTAAGCGCCTGCCTTCAGCTCATGGCGTGATCCCGGCGTTATGGGATCGAGCCCCACATCAGGCTCTTCAGCTATGAGCCTGCTTCTTCCTCTCCCGCTCCCCCTGCTTGTGTTCCCTCTCTCACTGGCTGTCTATATCTCTGTCAAATAAATAAATAAAATCTTAAAATAAATAAATAAATAAATAAATAAATAAATAAATATAAAAAAAATAAAAACTATTTTAAAAATAAAAAAATAAAAGGAAACTATATTCATGAAGCTAATCATTGGAACATTATTAAAACCATACCTACGGAGACTACAATTTATGAAAATATGCACCTATGAGGGGGCGCCTGGGTGTCTCAGTCGGTTAAGTATCTAACTCTTGATTTCAGCTCAAGTCACGATATCAGGGTTGTGAGATCAAGCCCCGTGTCAGGCTCTGTGCTAGGCATGCAACCTGCTTAAGATTCTCTCTTCCTCGCCCTGTGCCCTTCCCCCCATATATATGTATACATATATGTATATGTAATGTGTGTACTCACGAGTAACAGCAAAATTGAAGATAATTGATAATTTTTTTTTTAAGATTTTATTTATTTATTTGAGAGAGAGAGTAAGAACAGGAGCCGAGAGGAGGGGGAGAGAGAGAGGGAGAAGCAGATTCCCCACTGAGCAGGGAGCCCAATGTGGGGCTGGATTCTAGGACCCTGGGATCATGACCCAAGCCAAAGGCAGACTCTTAACCTACTGAACCACCCAGACTCTTAAAAGACTGAGCCACTGACTCTCAACCAACTGCCCCCAAAATAATTGATAATATTGAAATGATGAAACTGGGTAATTTTTTTTCTTTGTTTTACACTATTTTCTATATGGCGTGGTAATGTTTGTATATTTAGTATAGAAAACGGAAAAAAACATACAGAAAAAGAGCTTAAGGTTTTTATACCTAAGAATTAACTCAGTTGATTCATAAAGTTAGCTTTTACGGTCTCATGAAATCCATCCTATCAATGGTTAAGATAAAGTTAATGGATCAGATAAATAAAAATCTCATGCTTCCCTTTAATATTATTCAAAATAAGTTAATATCATTACTATAAACAAAGCAATGTGTTAAATTACAGCTTTGTTTTCAGAATGGTCAGATGAGCCATCCGCTCCCTGATTCTAATACAATACCACTTGAAAATCGCTGTCAGGACTAAATTCAAAATTCCAAGCTATTTACCTAGAATCAGAATTAAACTTTAAATATAGTTCTGAACCTCCAAAATGTTCACAGTTCTAACATTTTACAGTTAACAAAATACTGGAAAGACTTGGTTTTGAAACTTTCAGTAAATCACTAGTGTATCTAAGCCAGTTTTCTCACTGAAAAATGAAATTGCCCTAGTTAAAAGATCACATGAGCCTTTCCAGCTTCAAAATACTACGATTATGAAATTATACATATATAGACAATATAAATGTACATATATACATGTTTAAATATTCACACAGATATAATATATAACATCTGTACGTGTGTATGTATATTTCCATTAAAGAATGTGTACGTAATTGAGCTATAACAACCACCACCTAAATTTTCCTATTTCCTGGCTTTTCCGTCCTTTCTTGTTTTCATCTTTAGACAGTTATACCCACAAATAACCATTTAAAGTAAGATGAGTTTTTATTATAATCTTAGTATCTGGTTAAAAAATACTAAAATGAGAGTGAAAGGATCAAAAAGTATAAATTCACAAGAATAAAGAGACTAAAAGAGAAAACAACAGGAACAGTAGACAAGATATGTCAATAAAGTTTTAGCAAATGAAAACCAGATGGAGGATTTGGAGCTAAGAAAGTTGAATATCACGCAACTGCAGAGAATTCCAACAAGCAAAAAGCCAGTTCGCACAGCAAAAATCAGAAAGGCTCGGGAATTTGAGACACCAAATACCATAGCAGGCACAACAGGTCATGAGACTAAAACACAGGGAAGGAGTTGAAAATTTGTAAAAGAAGTAATCTCCCAGGCCCCCTCCCCCATCCAACCTAGAAAGTCACTACTCCTCCCCAGTCCCAGCAGGAAAGGTGGGTTTTTTTAGGAAAATGATGAAACAATGAAGCACAGGTCCAGGGGCACAGTAAAAGAGGGCAAAAAGATGCTAAAATAGAAGTTAAAGGAAAGTGCAGGTCTTCAGTCTAATGGTAAATACTGCAGCACTCCGTGTGCTTGGATCCAAGAACTGGGGCAGAGGATTCTTTGCAAAAACTTAACACTAGTCAAAAAAAGGAATATTTATATTTGAAAATATAAATACCCTCCCCAAAAAGGGGGCCCTGCCCTTATCCAATCACCCTATAACCAAGCCCACCAGTTACCAAACCAAAACCTTAAACACAGTAAACTTTTCTCTGTAAACGTTTTTTTATTTTTTAAGATTTTATTTATTTATTTGACAGAGAGAGCAAGAGAGAGAGCTCAGGAGAGAGTGAGAGTGCACACAAGCTGGGGGGAGAGGCAGAGGGAGAGGGAGAAGCAAACTCCCCCTGAGCAGGGAACCCTACGCAGGGGCTCTGGGCTCAATCCAAGGACCCTGAGACTGAAGGCAACCACTTAACCTACTGAGCCACCCAGGCGCCCCTCTCTGTAAACTTTTTTAACTTTTTAGTGATTATACAACAAAAGATAACCAGTCACGTGATGAAAGCTTTTATCGTAAGAGACATAAACCAAAACAGAAAGAAAAAAAGCAACTTGTAGTAAACAAGGAACATGCAGAAAAAAATTACTGTTAATATCCTCAGAAACACATGAGAAGATGATCCAGCAAACAAGAATAGGAGGAACACCCAAATAGGAAAGCTTTAAATTTAAACAAATGACAATTTGTAATAAAAAATACAAAAGGATTAGAAGATAGGGTCGAAGGACTCACAGAAAGTAGAAAGATAAAAAACAGGAGGTAAAAGAGGATCAATCCAGAAAGTCCAATATCTAATCAATATGCATTCCATAAAAAAAGAACACAGAAAAGACATAAAGAAAAATACCCAAAGAAAAATTCAACAGAATTTCCAGAATTGAAAGATATTACTTGCTTTAAATCCCCAGGACAATGAATCAATAAAAGATATACACCAGGGATGCCTGGGTGGCTTAGTTGGTTAAGTGGCCAGCTTTTGGTTTCAGCTCAGGGTCTCAGGGTCTCAGGGTCCTAGGACTGAGGACCCTCCCCACCTCAAGCTCCATACTCGGTGGGGAGTTTGCCTGAGGATTTTCTCTCTCCCTCTCCCCTTCCCCCAGCTCACATATGAGCTCTTCCTCTAAAATAAATCTTAAAAAAAAAAAAGACATATACCACACATATCTCAGAAAAATTCAGACAATAGCCATATATAGAGCCTAGAAACTTAAGAGGAAAAAAATGGGGTAATCACAAAAGGCTTCTCAACAGCAACACAGAAAACAAAAAAGACTTGCCTTCACATATCTAAGTGAAAATAACTTTCAACCTCTTTATATCCAGCCCAATCATTGATCAAATAAGAGATCAGATTAAAGACACTTTCAAATATGCAGGCTCAAAATTATACCTTGCACTCACCCTTTCTTAGGAAGCTACTAGAGGCTGTGCTCCACCAAAAGGATAAAGTAAATCAACAAAGACGATCCAGATTCAGAAAATCTAGCACTAGGGACGCCTGGGTGGCACAGCGGTTAAGCGTCTGCCTTAGGCTCAGGGCGTGATTCTGGCGTTCTGGGATCGAGCCCCACATCAGGCTCCTCCACTATGAGCCTGCTTCTTCCTCTCCCACTCCCCTGCTTGTGTTCCCTCTCTTGCTGGCTGTCTCTATCTGTCAAATAAATAAATAAAATCTTAAAAAAAAAAAGAAAAGAAAAGAAAATCGAGCACTAGAGATAGGTCTAAAGTCTCAGGATGATAGCAGGCCTAGGTATAAGAGATACATCAGGAAAGAAGAGACAAAAATCCTTGCTCTCTAGCTTATGCTAGAAGTGTAATAGCAATTCTCAAAATGGGGTCTGTAGACCCCTAAGGGTCCCTAAAACCCTTTCAGCGGATCCAAGAGGTCAAAACTATTCTCAACTATAATACTGAAACCTCTTTATATCCAGCCCAATCAGGTTTTCTTTATATATTTCAATCAAAACAACTCATCACAATGCACTGAATGCAGGAGCAGATATAAGAATCCAATTGTCTTCTATTAAGCCAGACATTAGATTAGAGAGTTGCAAAAGTGGAAAATAATGCCACTTTTCTCACTAAGTTTGTTTTGGAAAATATAGTTATTTTTCATATCAAATGTGTTACTTATGTTACGATATAATGGGCTTACTATTATTATTTTTAAGTGGATTAATAAATATTTCAAAATTTGTTCATTTAATTGCTAGTAAGGCAATATTTATAGATGTAGCCCACATAGATAAAAGTTCTTGGGATCCACAAAAATTTTTAAGAGTATAAAGGAATCCCAAATCTAGAACATTTGAGAACCACTGCTCTAAGGTATCTATAGTTATTTCCATTCCCCTTTCTTGTCCAGCTTATTAAGTCCCTAAATAAAGCATAAAGAAGTAGAAAGGAAAGGACACAGATCTAATTATGTATCTTGTTGTTGACTGGGGGGAAAAAAAAGAGAATAGGAGGTGGGTATAAATTTTCCTTTGTTTTAATTTCAAACAACATAATTTACCTATAATAGAAGAATGATTACATTTAACCCAGAAAAGTTAATGGTAGACATTAACCCTTCCTCAGAGACACTAAGGAAAAAAAGTTTAAAAACCACGTCACCAAACTATAAATATATTTTCAAGTAACATACTTACACTTCAGAAAAATTACTCTGAAGTATAATCAATCTCGAGAGACTGCAAAAGCCACTACATTTCTTTATTATAGTTAACTTCAAATACTTATTCAGAAAACTAAACAAGAGCAAATGAGAGGGAGATCCAAAAATTGTCTTCTCTATCAATGACAAGTACTGAATTCCTACTCACCACCCTAGATATGTACTCACCTCTGGATTTCCATAATACCACTGGCATATAATTGAACATACTTGCTCATTCAAGTCATGGTCATCAATTTATATTACACACTCCTAGTAAGAAAGAACTCCTTATACTTAACTCCACTGTTATGGTACAGTACATGGAAAGACACATTAATAACTCTTTCTGATAAAGGCAATAATGAAGTGAGCAGAGATTTTTAGGAGCCCCACAAGCTAACGATTTTTCAATCTACCTGTAAACAGAAAACTCAACTACAGGAACAGAACTCCTACAGCTCTTGGTTTTCTGTCCTCACTCTGCCTTCTAGTATTTCCTGGTTACAGTCTCATGGTTGCAAACTTCCCCCCAATACTCCCACTACAAGTGAAACCAGGACAGTTAATGACTACAGCAGGACATCCACTTACAAAAACATCTCACTGAAAAGTTTAAGTGACTGATTGAAGACATGAGGCCAAGATGTGGTTATTCAAAAGAAAGCTCAAAGGCATACACAAGTAGTTCCATTGTCTAGTTATTAATAAAAGTACATCAAGCAGTTAGCCTTTTTCAGAAAACAGGCAATTACAGAGAACAAAGATTCTTAGAGAACATGACAGTTTATAATTATTTCTCCACTACTCATTCGTTAGTATACCAAACTATACTCTCTCTTATCTCGGACACATGACTTAAACAAGCAAACAAACAAACAAAACAGTCATGTCAATAGGAAATCCACCTCCAAGAGGTAAAGTAAAAATGGGGTTTAATAGCACTTTAGCATAGGAAGAAATCCACAAACAAGTACAAAACCATGCAAAAGCAGTAAAAGAACTGTGGTACAATTCTAATTTAAGATAACAGAGTAAAATTCAAAAGAGATACAGAATTGTCAAAAACACTCCTTTTATCATAACTAAAAATTTGTAGATTAGCATCTCTTTTTTAAAAAAGCATTACCAGTTGTAAGAATTTCTCCCCAATGGTTTGAAAATGAAAGCAGAAAATATATCTATACACCTTCTGTAACAATATCATTACAGAAGTTTGCCAACTCATAACACAACTCTTTGCTAAGACTGGTGGAATTAGTAAGGCCAACAAATAGGTACCAGCTGCCTTTATTTTTATTTTTTTTCTATTTCAAACATTTTTAGCTCTCTTATTGAAGAACATAACAGTAGTAAAGTGTAACCACTTAGCAGGAAATCTCCTCTGCTTATAAAGTGAGTATTTATAGACTCCAAGGCTAGAGGGGATACACAATTTCCCCACAAGGTTGCACCTGTTGTATCTATTCAAATCCTTAAACCTGAGAATTCTGCATATCCCCTTCACTTAGAGCTTTTATGTCTACGTTCAAAGATGACAGCTGGAATACTTTTTTATAACAGCAAAACATATTTGATTTATGTAAACACCTAGCACTAGTTAGTTGAAACTCTAATAGGTTGGTGCTAATTCCGAAAACGCAGTAACAACAAAAAATTTAGGCTTCCAGTGTACATTTAAATATATATAACTCTGAGATAGAAATTATGTTAAGGTTGACCTGAAATCATGAGTTGGCAACAAGTATAAATAGTGCATTATAACCTCTCACCAAAGCAAACAGCGTTCAAGGGTAGCCACGTGCTCTTAAGGTAGCCCATAAGCGTAGTCATATCACCACAAGGCCACAAATTCTGAAGTCAAGGAAATGGAGCGTTTAATGCGAGTGTATTTATATGCTAAGGAAATTAAATCTATCTCACCCAGCACCACCTTTCTCTCAGCAAGAGTGCTAGCCAGGAAGGGGGATAGGGAGTGAAAGAGGAGGTGGATCTCCAGCACTGACGCAGAACGAGTGGGGCAGTGTGCACCAGATTGCAACCTCCCTCTTGCTCCATCCTACCTATAGCTAGTGAAGAAGCACCAACCACATACTGCAAGATGAGCCCAGAAACCCAAACCAGTGATCGAGGACCGGGGACTGGGGATGCAAATGGAGGTGTGGGTTGGGTAGCGGAAGAAGAGCTGGTTAACCCTCCCTCACTACCACCAGACCGAAGGCCTAGCTTGAGGCCTGCGACGCGCACCACCCTACAGCCACCCACCACCCAAAGGCCCGGCTTGGACTTCAAGGGTCAGAAAGCGCGAGGTGCGGGGCGCATGCGTACTACGCCGCTCCGCAAGCCTCGCGGCCGCCACCCACCACCCCTTCCACCCCCACTCCACGCCGCCTTCCAAGCGGACTGCACCAGGCCCCGCGCCGCCTCTCGAGGGAGCAGGGCCTCGGAACCTTGCGCCCATAGGCGCCGCCTCCCGGCCTCCAGTTGTGGGCATCACCTGGGTCGCGGCCTTCGGCCTCACGCCTCCCGTAGACCTGCAAGCGCCACAGACCAAGAAACGTCCCTTCAAATCTGGGCGCCGGGGCCGTCCTCCGAACTTGCTTCAGTTTAAGCTCACCGCCTTCCTGGTTCCAGCGCCAGGCAGAGTCAGCCGAGCTTCCGAGTGCATCGATAGAGGAGGCTAGGCGTTAGAGGAGTGCCGAGGGAGTAGATTGTCACGCCGCCAATTTTTTGTTTGGTGTAGGGTTTGCGTGCTTGCTTGTTTGATTTTCTTGTTCCCAAAAAGCAATAAAGGTGGAGACTGAAAAGTGTTATTGCCTTAGTAATCGTCGCTATCGTCTTCGGTAATCAGTAAACAAATCTGCATCGTAGGAAGTTATGTATGTTTAAGACACCACACGTAGCAAAATTGGTTATCTCACTCTGGGGGAGGAGGAAACTAGCCCAACGATAATAAATTATGGGAGACTGTATAGAGTCGTGTGTGATTAAACTCTAATGATTTATTTGCAAAAATGCATTAAAACCGGTGTTTCTTCTACCCTGAAGGTGAAGGCATTCACAGGTTGGGTGCAAATTAGTTTCCCACATTAAAGTTAACGGATTGGTGGAGGAATGGGAGAAGGCTGCCTGAGGCAGGGAGACGAGATTTCTTCTGAAAGAGAGATTAAATGTATAGGTTTTTTGTTGTTATTTAAACTAATAGAAATTACAGCGATTCGGCATTTTCTGTAACTCATACTACATTATTTATCTGTAAGAAACGGAAAGGCGGTGAATAAACTCTTGGCCTTGGTTTGGGTCGGCTGTGAGAATCAACTCGTTCACAACAACTGACATCCAAGCTGCAGTTTTCCGCTGAAGGTTTGAGAGGGTGAAAATCACCTCCACAAATATATTGTTTATAAATGACTGTACCTTAAATAGTCAGTTTTGAGGGACCGTTTTAAAACTTAACTACTACACTCCCATGTTTATTTTAAATAATTCAGGAGCTGGGGGGCCTCCTGGGGTCCTGGATTTTATTGGGACGCGTGTATCTGTCTGCAGGCTGTCAACTAAACTTTATTCAATGTTTTTTTTACCAAAACTACATTTTTTAATACCCTGTCTAGAGAAAATATTTGTTTCTCTAATGAAACAACATCACTAGAACTTCATGAGCATTTATTAGTGTATGATTTTAAAACCTTGTTGATGTTGTTTTTTAAGTGAACTTCCCTTGGGCCAGTGGGAATCTCTAGTGAGACACTACAGATTTCTCACAGCTACATCTGATATTAACACCACTATTCCTAAATATATACAAAAAGCCAATATGCCAGGAAAATCTATTTGGTGTGAATTACACGATGATTGTGTCTGAGCTTTCCCTGATCACCCTTAAAATGGTCATCTTTCCCTCAGGCTCAGTAGGTGGAATTTAAGAAGTAGCTAGTGCCCTTGCCAGACTTCTTACAGTAGTTATGTTGGAGCTGTTTGTGAATACGTATTTAACACCTCAGTTTCAGAGCTCTTTGAGCACCACATCCATTTAGCTGACCCCATTACTGGTCATTCTGCTAAATAACCTAAAAAATTGATTTTCATAAAGGATTAAAGTTTATGGTTATTCCCCTCTGATAATATCAGAATTGAAGTGATTACAAGTAGTAAACCAAGACTACGTGTAAAATCATGTTTCTAAATTCATGTAACTTTGGGAAATGTATTTGAGTTTCTTTTGTAATGTGATAAAATAGAAGCAAGCACTCATGTAATTCATTAATATCTAAAAGCTATTGCTACCGAAAACTTAAAGATTTTAATTATTTCTCCTAAATACAGCAATAAATGTTTTAAGAACAAAGGATAACTTCAGAAGTCAAAAGAAAAAAATGTAAAGTAACATTTCTGAAAAGTATGATTTTCATTTTCCTTAAATTCACTAAATGTGAACATTTTAATCTGAAGAATAATATAGTATGACAAAGATACATATAGCCTCTATTCTAGAACCACTAATATATTATTATATTTGTTTTCTATCTTTACAAATGATTCAGGTTGCTTTGATGGTAGTACTCAAATTATCTGTTAACTTCATGTTCATGTCTTAACTGATGGGCAGAAGTATACCTATGAAAGTTCTGTAATTGATTTTATTTTTATCGAGAGTATCAGATTCAAGATGAACAAGTTACCTTTAACATCGGAAGAAAACCTGCACTAATATTCATGCTACTTGAAAATGTCTCCCAAACCACTCTTGGAAGAGATGTTATTTGTTTGTAGACTCAAGTAATTATAACTTTCCTATGTAAATATTCTTGTGGGAGATACATACATGGCCACACTGCTCACAGCAAGCTTTGTCCTACACAGTACAAATGACTCAGTAATATAGATGTTCCTTCCATATAACGAACTATTTCGATGAAAATAGTCCAGGAATAGAATTTTAAATTGTGGCTTGGACAGAGAGATTGAGAGAGAGAGAGAGAGAGAGAGAGAGAGAGAGAGAGAGAAAGCTTTCCCCCTGTGACCCTCTTTTTGAATAGTCCATGGTAAGTAAAATTAGATGGGGTGTAAACTTAAGGTGATTTTTTTTCAAACTCAAAGAGGGATAATAATTTGCTTTTCAAAATTAGGAAATCAACTAGAATGTTTCTGAGGATGCTAAAGAAAAGCTCCTGTAGTTAATTGTGGGAGGGGTCCGGGTGTAGGGAGGGAAAAGGGGTCAGGATCCTGAGACCTCAAAGAGGGAACGAAGTCAAACTGTCCTTGACCAGGCACTAAGGAAACACTTTAAAATGGAATCTGTCAGGGAACAGCTGCTCGGGAAATGTGTTAAATAGACTGGCCCATACAAGTTGGGTTTGTCTGTAGAGGTGACGGCTTGGGCTCCAGGGCGCGAGAAGTGGGGTGAATCACAAACTCCCCGGGGCGGGGAGCTTAGTGAAGACCCAGGCTCAGCTCTGGCTGAGAGCCGGGAAGCCCCCTTAAGGAGCCGCGCGGGCCTGGGAAGCTGTAAAGGACCCTGACTCCGAGCAGGTTTGTGAACCCGGGTTGCCGGGCTGTGTGGGTTGTAGGGTGGGGGGAGCGAGGATGTAGGATTGGGACACAAGGTAAGGATACGGAACTGGGGTGCGGGGCGCCAAACGCACGTCAAGGAAGCCTGGCAGCAAGGCGGGGAGGAGCCGTTGCGCTGCACCCTGACGCGGTGCGAGGTTGTGGGGTCGGATGCGGAGTCCGAATACCCGACTGACTCCAGCAGCCGCGCACTTGTCAGTTTCCTCTTGGCCACGCCCCGGCGGAGTAGGTCCAGCTCCCCTGTGTTTAACTGAATTGTGACACCGACGCAAAATCCACGCCTAATTAAATTAATTAGGGATTCTCGTCAATCCTGGATTAATGGCCAAGAGCACAGGCGGCCGAGGCTATCTGAAAACACGGACGGCCTGGGACTGGCCTCCTCTTCCCGCCCCCTCCCGTCCCCTTCTCTGCCCTCCCACTCCAGCTCCAGCCTGCCTGGACTCTAGCCTCAATCAATCTCAATCTCTCTCTCTCTCTCTCTCTCTCTCTCTCTCTCTCCCCCTTTCTCTCTCTCTCTCTCTCTCTCCCCCCTTTCTCTCTCTCTCTCTCCCTCTCCTTCTCCCACTCTTCCTCCCTCCCAACCCCCACTCCTCCACCCCCAAGGTAGTGGTGCGGGTGCTTCCCCAGGAAGGGGCTCCCTCCGAGTCGCGAAGGGGAGGTAATTTACTCAGAACAAGGGGCCGCCTTTGCGAAGTATAAATAGTGAGACTTCAAGCGCAGCATTGCTATCAGATCTGAACTCTCCGCAGGAAGAATTGTCAAAGATCTTAACATTGAACAAGCGCGCTCCGGCAGGGAAGCATCAGTTCCCATTTCCCTCCGGCGGCCCCCGCCCCTTCCCTCTTCCTCCTCCTCCTCCTCCTCTTCCTCCTCCTCCTCCTCCTCCTCCTCTCCTCCTCCTCTTCCTCCTCCTCCTCCTCTCCTCCTCCTCTTCTTACTTCTTTTTCTCCTACTTCTCCTCCTCTTTCTTCTTTCTTCTCTTCTTTTTCTTCTTCTTCTTCTTCCTCCTCCTCCAGCTCCTCCCCCACCCCCTGCCCCATTGATGTGTTATTATTGGGGGGGCTGGAGCAGTAAAAAAAGAAGAAGGAAAAAAAGAGCGGGTCTCGGCTGGGAGAGGTTGAGCGCGGGGCTGACCGGCATCGGCGGCGATGGAAGAACTTACGGCGTTCGTCTCTAAGTCTTTTGACCAGAAAGTGAAGGAGAAGAAGGAGGCGATCACGTACCGAGAGGTGCTGGAGAGCGGGCCGCTGCGCGGGACCAAGGAGCCGACGGGCTGCGCCGAGCCCGGCCGCGACGACCGCAGCAGCCCGGCAGTCCGGGCGGCCGGCGGAGGCGGCGGCGGAGGAGGAGGCGGAGGCGGAGGCGGAGGAGGCGGAGGAGGTGCAGGAGGAGGAGGAGCAGGCGGAGGAGCTGGAGGAGGGCGCTCTCCCGTCCGGGAGCTGGACATGGGCGCCGCTGAGAGAAGCAGGGAGCCGGGCAGCCCGCGGCTCACCGAGGGTAACGGCCTAAACCCCCAGCCGCGATTCCCCTTCCCGCCTTCCTGACTCCTCTCAGGCGGGAGAGGACCCCGAGGCCCAGCGGGGAGAGGGGCGGGACGCGAAGAGGGCCCCTGGACCCCAGCTTTGGAAGCTAGAGTGATGATGGAGGGGTGAGAGTCCGGTGGTGTGCACGGTCGTGGGTGGGGTCCGAGTGTCTGTGAAGACGGGGGGCGTGGGGCTTGCGCGCGCCCTTCCCAGATGCTCCCGCTATTCCCATTCCGCTGTAGCGTATTTCACCAGCCGGAGGATGGGCCGGTAGCCCAGACGGCCAGCGGACGGATGGGGAAGTTCGCTGGGCCCGGCTGCGGCGGGGGTGCTGAAAGCAGCTGGGCCAGGCGACGGGATTATGGTTAGCATCTAGCGCCGAGTTTGCGGGAGCCCCTTTCCTAGGCCTGAGAAAGAAAGAAAAAGAGAGGAAGGAGAGAGAGAGAGGAGAGAGAGATTTCACTCTCGAGTCGCCCCAGGGTTTCCGGCCGCGGCGAAGATCCACTCGAACTCCATGAAGATCCTGGCTTCTCGGATCTTGGAGGTCAAAACTTCTCATTCTCTTTGAGCTATTAAGATTGAACAGGGCCAAGGCAGGCTAGGCTGTTTCTCTCGGGAGACGCGTTAGGCGTCTTTTTTTTCTGGTTGGTTTTTTGATATTTACACAATTCCATTGCTGTTTCGAATCATTTAGTACTCTGGTTTTGTCGAAGGGGGCTGTGAGGAATCCTTTGGTGCCAACAAAGTATTAGGCAATGACTTTATCTAAATGGTGGGGCGTCCTGTACCAATTCAAAAGAGTTCAACAATAAAATTAATTTGGCACTTGGTGCCTGCAGTAACTGGTGTGCTGCCATATTTTTCCAATTAAGAAAATATGTGACATGCGTAGAATCACATATTTAAGCAAGCAATTAAGTTGTTTATAACACGGTCTGTTCCTGTTTAGGCCAATAAATGGAAATTTGGGGGCGAAAGAGATTATATTAAGTCTATTAATCAAGTGGAAATGCGGACATCTTTCTCTTTGAAGCTCCAAAAGTTTGAGAGGCATCCACTGTGGATGACGCGAAATAGACAAAGCCTTCTCAACCCCTTGGTAGAATCTGAAGGGTGTGTTTTCATACTTAAAGATCATTGCAATATCAGTGGAAATATTTTCTTATTAACTTGGCTCCGAATGTTTGCTACAATGTTATCCGCTTCCTCCGTGGTGGAAGGACAAATGTCCATAAAACGAACTCCGAGTACAAGAAATTCGGCCAACACTTAAGATCACCGTCGCTAGAATGCTAGACTGGGCTGGGATCTAGAGGCTCTTCTTCCCCCAGACCAGGCAGCGGGTCCTTCTAAATTTGGACAGTGATGGCACAACTGTCAGGCGGCCCAGTGCAGCCTCCCGGGCTTGAGTCTGAGGTCCAGGCCCTGGGTACACGAGCCCGCCGCATGGCGCAGTTAGGGTCTGAACGCGGGCAGACACAGTCCTGGGATTGTTGATTTCCAAGCTCAGGACAAGTATTAATTTCTCTGCAGGCCGGCTCTTCCGGAAATAATTTTTAGCACCCATGCTGATCGGGATCCTGGGCTAGGAAGAACTGCAAACAGCCTCGACTATCCAAACTCAGCTTTGACACCTTAAAGATCCAAAGCTCCGACTCAGGCGCAGAGGATGAAGGTTCCAGAGGGCAGCTTATGTTGATACGGGCTCCCCGGATCACTGCCCCTTGGCCTAAACATATATTTGTGTGCTGTGTATATATATATATATATATATATATATATCCACCCATATCCCTCCAGTGACTCTGTAAGCTCACATTCGCAGAGCTCCTGTTTTTAAAGGGAGGAGAAGGAAGGACATTAAAGTAGCAACGGATGCGTGCAAACCCAGAGCAGAAAAAAATGCATATTTTATTAAACAACCGAGCTGCTGGATGCATGAAAAGGCTTTGAGCAACCAATAGAAACCAAGGATCACTAATGTTCCGCTTGAACCTGTTGATCTCTGTGGGTTTAAACATTTAGGGTCGAGTCTGCCTTTCCAATGGGGAGGAAGAAGGAGAGAACAGAGGCAGCGGTCTTTTTCGCGCTCCTCCCGAAGCTAGTTTTCCGCCTCTCGCCTTTTGGCCTGGTGTGAGCCGCAAGCCCTTCAGGCAGCCAACATGGCGTGGGCGCCTCTCTTCAGGCGCCCGGTGTCCGGCACGGGGGATAGGGACTGCCTGGCCGCCCGTGGGCCCTCCGCAGGGTTAGGCTCGAGCCCTGGGTCAGCTCCGAAAGCCCGGAGATGCGGCTCCCAGTGCCGCTCAGCACCCGGGTCTTGTTCTGCCGCTGCGACCCTTGGGCCCAATTGTTCCCAAATTAGAGCAGCAAGTTTGAGAGAAACAGAGCCAGCGGCGGCCGGAGCTGGCCCGAGAATGGCCCAGCGCGTAGCCGGTGAGGGGCCAGTGCATGGCCTCGCCGCGCCCTTCTGCCCTGACCGGGTTCTGTGTCTGGCCGGGCGCGGCGCTCTTGATTCTGTGCGTGCGTGGGAGAGGGTGAGTGCGACAGAGGTTGGGTGGAATGGATTTGGTGTTCGCGGGGGAGGGCAGGGGACGGTGGAGTGGACGGTGAGGAGGTGAGTTGAGGCTACAGTTGCGAAGGGGTGAGTGGGTGAATAGCTGGGAGCAGGCGGCCGCCCGGAGTTGATCTTTTGGCGTCTCCAGAATCCTCTTCCTCAGGACAGGGTGAGGGACTGGATAGGAACTCCGGGAGGGGGCAGGATCCTCCATCCTTTTGGAGACAAATCTGGTAACAGGATTTGCTGTGGTGTGTGTGTGTGTGTGTGTGTGTGTGTGTGTGTTTCTGTGTGCGCACGTGGACATACGCGTGGCTCTATTTGTGGTGCCCCCTCCAGTGTCCCCAGAGCTGAAGGATCGCAAAGAGGATGCGAAAGGGATGGAGGACGAAGGCCAGACCAAAATCAAGCAGAGGCGAAGTCGGACCAATTTCACTCTGGAACAACTCAACGAACTGGAGAGGCTTTTTGATGAGACCCACTACCCGGACGCTTTCATGCGCGAGGAACTGAGCCAACGGCTGGGGCTGTCCGAAGCCCGAGTGCAGGTATGCAGCTGTGAGGAGGTCAAGGCAGGGCCTGGGGAGTGGAAGAGGGGCTCTCGTGGGTTTAGAGAGGCAGCTTGGGAGACACACACTGAGGGCTCGGGATCAAGAGTCTGGAGTGAGGTGAGAAGGGAAGGGATATCTTTACTAGGGGTCTTATTTTCCAAAGTAAATCTTAGTCTTGTAGCCTACACCCCACCCCATCCCAACATATGTTCCCGCAGAAGAAAGCTGTGCTGGGCTTGCTCCCAGAGTTTCTATAAACCACCCCCCCCTTGCCTTACGATGCCTTTAATGTGGTTTAATCCTAATGGGTCTACTTTTATAAGCCTTAAAAAAAAATCCCACAGAAAACGTTTTATCTTCTGGATGCCTTAAAAGTTACAACGAATATTTTGTTCGCCTGAGTTGGTTTTCCTTGAGGGCCTGCTCCGGGGTCTAGGGTTGCCAAGCGGATATGCCAATTAGGTTTATAGATGTACAGACTATAAAGAAAATTAGCAACTGTTAAGTGTGGAAATTTACAGTTTGCCCTTAGCAGTCGATCTCAAACTGTGTGTAAAACAGTAGAGAAATAAATGCATTTTGGTCACTCTTTGTTCCCTCGCTTAACATAGGCAGCAAACCTGTACCTACAGAAACTTGATTTTAAAACAACTCACACATCTTAATATTGGCATTCCCAAAGTCCAACACCCAACAAGTGCCATATGTGATGAAGTTAAGATTGGAGCAGGTTTTTGTTTTTTGGTTTTTTTACTGGTTGTGGGGGTGAAAGTAATGGCAATAGGCTTTGGGGGCATTCAAGGTAGAAAATTATATACATACATGCATACATATCCTTCTAGTTTTATGGAGAAAACATTTAAATGTTTCAGATTGTATTTCCGCTCAAATAATAAAATAGGAGAAAATGATGGTCATTATTTTTTTGAACACATGGAGCAGTTTTAGGCCTGAACATCTGCAGCTGTTACAAAGTATCACTGTAACAGATACTCCCGGGGTCTCTGGGCGCGGAGACCACCATCTGCAGCAAACTATGCAATTCTTATGGGGCTTTCCCGCATCTTGTAATAGGATCAGGACAAAAACAGAGCAGTCACGTTGAAGGGGAAAAGTAATAATAGGCTGCCTTGGTCATCACAGCCGTCAATAGAAGGCTCTGCTCTTCCTTTTTAAGCCTCTGCTCCTTTGCTGTGTGTACTGAAATCTCTAGAGGCTCAGCAACCCCTTAAAGACATGATGATAATTATTACAGTTATGAGCATTAGTATCTCAGTTCCAACTCTTCTATGGGAAAAAAGAGGCAGGAAGCCTCAGGCCATGTGAGTTACACAAAGGATGCCACCCTGGCATGAAATCTACCCTTCTATTACACTAAATGGCAGGGGAATTTTTGAAGATTTACATTGACTATGACACTTGCTTTCAAAAACAAGAAAAAGCTCTAAAGCAGTATTTTTCTTTTATAGTTTTTTTTTTCAAAACCTTAATTTGTGAATCAGTCAATATGCTGTATTATTGGAACATAATGCTGTATGATTGGAGTGTAAAAGCAGGCTTTGTATGAATTTTTAAAAATCTGTCATACTGCCTTTAAAAGTTGGCAAGTTTATTTAAGAAGATAATATCTGGGAGAAGACAGCATCCAGGAGTTACTTGATTCATACCTTCCCCTTTTCACAGCATATTGGTGTTTTTTTTTTCTCATAAGAAGTGAACTTTATTGCTGGTCTTTATTTTTTCATACTTCTATTTAAATTTTAGGGTTATTTTCTACTACCCTAACTGTAAGCAGTGGATTTTTTCTATAGAAGCAAATTAGATTATCATGATAATGGCACAATTATTCTGCTGCTGTGTTACACTCTGCTGCACAGAGGAACAGAGAATTTCTAAACTTCTTTGTAGTGAGGCTTTTATGGCACTAATTACCTCTTCCCCCACTCTTATCTCCCCCCCCAAAAAAAAACAGAGTCACTATTTGCTTTGGTGTTTGGTTTTTCTTGAAGATGAAGCTAATTAATATTACAGGCTATTAATGAGCACATTCTTCTCAGGTCTTACTGTGCAAACATCTAAACCCATTATCACTTTAGTATCAGGTATCAGGGAGAGTGTTAGGCCTTGGGGACTCTGTAATGTAGAAAGATGAAACCAGGACTAATAGTAATTTCTCAAGAAACAATTTATCTTGCAAAAGTCTATGAAATCTATTTTTATCATTCATTTATATTATTTGACTTTGGAAATTGAGAGTGTTTTTTATAATTCAAATATTGCTTGTTATATCTCTCAATCCTTACCTAAAACACTATTTTTTTCCATTGTACTCTGATAATTAAAGGAAAATGTTTGAGTTCATAACATCTAGGTTTTATTTTATTTTTCCAATTTGTAGGTTTGGTTTCAAAATCGAAGAGCAAAATGTAGAAAACAAGAAAATCAACTCCATAAAGGTATGCTTCTCAAAGAACATCTGATATTCTAAGTAAAAAGAGAACTGGGCAATATTGTTATACAAAGTCAGAAAGAAACTCTGAAAGATAATCATGATCTCTATTTAAAAATCTGCTCTGAAGGCAGTTAATGAGAGTCCTAAAGTTCGGGAGTACATTACATTTATTTTAATTATGGCAGCTGTTTAGGAAGATAACAGTCCAATTCCTAAGGAATTTGTTCTATCTTGGTATCATTTGGAACCCTGGAAAGCAATGTTGGAAATATTAACCTCACATTATTGTGTGTTGTTTCCCCCCCCCCTTTTTTTACAGGTGTTCTCATAGGGGCTGCCAGCCAGTTTGAAGCTTGTAGAGTTGCACCCTATGTCAACGTAGGTGCTTTAAGGATGCCATTTCAGCAGGCAAGTATGGCCCAGTTTCAACCTGTTTTTAACTGTAAAAAGACCTGATGTTTGCTTGAATTGTTGACTATATCCTCTCTCTGAGTCCCTGTGTTGGTGTCCATGTGGTTAAAGAATAATTTTGAGATGATATAGTGAATTTACTCCCCTTTAAAAACCTATAAAATGTCAAGGGCCTACATGCCTAGTCCTTTCTGTCCTCATGGGAAACCTGCAGAGGCCTGAGGCCAGCAACTGGGCCTTTAAAAATGCACTAAAGATTGCACTTGGGGAGAGGAAGAAAATGCCTTTTGATTAAGATTTTGTCAGATCCAATACAGAGGTTAGTCCTAAGGTGTTTTCTAAGGCAACTTTCTAAATATTTTTCTAGGTATTTCCTACCTCTTAGTCACATTAAATATCTCTGGTGAAAGAAAAGTAAATAAATAAAAGTAGTTCCTACTCAGGCTTGATTTTTTTAAAGCTGTCTCTGCAAACAAAGCTTCATCTCTAGTAAAGAAGGAAGCCTTGGTCTTCCCAGGGATGCCCTGCCTCTGCAATCCCTTTCTTAGGCATAAAGAAACCTTTAAGACTACATTTTAAAAAGGACAGCCTGCAGCAATGATTTAATCCTGGGAAATCCAAGTGCTCTAAATGCCCCTGCTCTCCAAGCCTAAAAGCTCAATCCTTAACCCAACCAGCACCTGACCTTCCCCATCCTCAGCCGGGACCCCTGCTTGGTAAGGCTGTGAAGTCATGAATTAGCTCTCAGTTGGCAGCACCCTGGACTGGGGAGACACCTGGGTGTACCCATGTATTGACGGTTACTGTTAGGGAGATCTTAGCTCTCTTGGCACCACATGACTCTAGCTAACATCCCGATGCTAGGCTTTTGAAGCAAGAAAAAATGATTGGAGAGAGAGTGGGATCTTAAAAGGAGACCCTTACTAATCAGAAAGTGATCTGCAGGCCTGCAGCACCAGCACCACCTGGGAGATGGGGTCTCAATGCAGACCTTCTGAATCAGAATCTGCATTTTTAAGAAGATCTGCTTTATAGCAAGGGTAATTGTTATAGCAGTAAAGGTTAGAAGTAATAACAATTGTGCCAATTGAGATGAAGATGCAATAATTTCCCCAAGTGACATGGAAAAGTTTTATAGTTTGCTTGTCAGTACTTCAGTGCTTTAATGGGTAAGAAGTGTATGATGGCATCAAGAGAGCCTTTCCAAGTTACTTTTGTAATTTTGAAGAGGGCGATGTTTTAACACAATAGCGATGTTGCTCTCTGATGGGCCTAGCTCCCGAGGGGGGCGGCCACATTCCTGCAGACAGGAGCCCCCCCCCCCCAGGGCCCCGGGAGATTACGCGTGCTGAACGAGTTGCAGAGACTCTGGCGCACCGGAGTATCCCTGTGGCGCCCCAGATTCAGTAACAGACTGATAAGGTCAGCCAAACTCCCCTTTCCTGTCCCTAGCCCCAGCCTTCTCCCCTCGCCAAGCTGGACGCCGTTAATGCTCTGTTTCTATTCTGTTGTCACCCTAGGATAGTCATTGCAACGTGACGCCCTTGTCCTTTCAGGTTCAGGCGCAGCTGCAGCTGGACAGCGCCGTGGCGCACGCGCACCACCACCTGCACCCGCACCTGGCCGCGCACGCGCCCTATATGATGTTCCCGGCGCCGCCCTTCGGACTGCCGCTAGCCACGCTTGCCGCGGACTCAGCCTCCGCCGCCTCCGTGGTGGCTGCTGCCGCCGCAGCCAAAACCACCAGCAAGAACTCCAGCATCGCCGATCTCAGACTGAAAGCCAAAAAGCACGCTGCCGCCCTGGGTCTGTGACGCCAACGTCGCGCCTGCAGCGCGGCGCGCTCCCTGCAAACCTCCGTGCCCCGCTGCTTTTCCGTTTAACCCCTCCGGACCTCCGGAACCGACCCTCTTTCCGCCCCGCTGATCGCCCTTTGCCTCCTTCCACATCCCGGACTCGGAGGGCGAGACTCCGCGCGGGACCTTGGATCCCACTAGGCGCACCAGCTCTGTGGCTCCTGACCATTCACCTACACTAGGGCGTAGAACTGGGCTTCGTAGGGGCAAGTTTTCGGGGAGTCTGGAGAGAGACTGAACAAGGGAGCGCTGGGACAGCGGAGTGTGGCTCACGGCAAAGCTGCAACGATGGACTCTTGCATAGAAATAAAAATCCTGTTAATAAAAAATGAGCAAAAAAAAAAAAAAAGTAGAAAAGACAAACCAGAAAGAAAAAGGAGAAAGGGAACTTATTGCTATTTGTCAGAAGTTGAAATCGGAGAAAGAACCAAGGAACAAAAACAAATTTTAAAAACTAAAGTATTTTATACATTTAAAAATATGGAAAAATAACCCGGACGAATCTCCAGAGAATGGGGGGGGGGGGAGTTACCAACTTAAAGTGTATGTTTTTTTTTAATGGGCTAAAAAAAGGCAAAACAGAAGGAAGAGGTATACTTATTTAAAGAATTAAGATTAAAAAAGTGCGCAGCTGGGAAGTTCACAGGTTTTGAAACTGACCTTTTTCTGCGAAGTTCACTTTAATACAAGAAATTTGATAAGAGAGGCGGGCCTCCTTTTACGTTGAATCAGATGCTTTGAGTTAAAAACCACCACGTATGGAAAAGTAAGAAGAGGGAAGACAGTATAAAAACGAAGAGAGGAAAAAAATGGTATTAATACGAAAAATGTTACCACAGACAATGATTTCTCTGAGAAATTATTACGGCAGCACTGTCCAGACTGCTGACAGTAAATTCCGGTTTTGCATGTTACTTGTATTCCATTGATGGTGTCTCCCTGCTCCCTGCTTTATTCACGTGCACTGACTCCATTTTCATCTTCAGTATGAAAAACAATACCAAAAGCATCTGGAAATTGATGTATATCAAATCTATAATTTTTGCCCCGTCTTTGATCCTGTCGGACAAAAGAAAAAGGTCGGAAGGGAAAAAATTTACACTCTGTCCCAAGAAGACGGAGGCGGGCAGAAAATGTGGGGAAAGGAAAAAGAAAAGAAGACCAAATGAAATAATAAAGGTACAGCGCCTCACAGGGCTCCTGGCACATAGTAGGCGCTCAATCAATGTTAGTCCCCTCTCCTCCCTCCTTTCTAGTATTCCCTCCTGCTGATTTCCTGATGTCCTATTTGGAAACTTTGCTTTATTTCCCCCTCTCTATCCTGTCATCACCTTAAATAATACCCAACTAGATACAGGCAGTAGGTTTGTGTAAAATATGTTGATACACACGAACAAAGTTTATTTTGGCTATAATGTGTGAACTGATGGTTGACTTTCAACATTTGCATTTTATCTCACAAAGGTGTATATTCAAGTAATTTTTTTCTTTCAATTCATGTAACTATTTAAACTGGGGTACCCTGGACTAAGCAATCTGTATCCCAATCACTAGAAAGCCTCCTTATTTGTTTTTTTTTTTTCTAATTTACAAGAAAGAGGAAAAGCTCTTTTAACTGAACTTTGGTATGCGGTTGAGCTTTGTAACTATTTGTTCTCCATGAAAACAAAGTTATTTATATTTGCCATATTTTTTCTAGTGTATTAAGTTATTTTAAACAGAAGAAGATGCTGTTATTTCATGATGTGTTGTTGGTACAAAATGTTTCCATTTCACCTCTGTTAAACCTTTTAAATAAGTGCCAAGTTATTAATTGAAGACACTTTGCGATCAACTGAATGAAAATAGTATTGTTTCATTTGATGGGGTTCGCGTCATCTTTGTTCCTGTTACTATTAAACTATCCGGGATAGTCTTTCCTTCCTCCTTTTTGATTAATGTGTATCTGTCTCTCAAATACATCAACTTAGAAAAGCGCTTGCCTCTGCTTCTACGTGCAGCTATTAAGGGGCCGTGAGAATGGTGGTTCTGTAGCTCTCGATTCGCTGAGCGCAACCCCTACCCCCTTTTTGTCCACCCTGCATAGAAACCGGATTGATTTTACACCAAATCAATAAAGGAACAGATAATATGTAAAATAATATAAAATTGACTCCCCAAGACAAACTCTCATCCTTCATTTTGCTGTATTTTCACCCTTGAAGTTTTTCGGGGAACAGTTTGGGGAGAAAGGCAAACGGGATCATACGGTGCGAAATCTACCTGGGTTAATTGTGGCATAACGGGCACTCGACCCCAGGTCGACGACCCTCCCCAAGCAAGTGATGAAGGTTTGGGAATGATTAAAAGCCGCGGAGGGGAACGGGCGAATCCCCCACCTCCCCACTCCACTTTAGCGCTTTGGCCCAAGCAGATTTTTCGTTGGTTCAATCTAGGAAAAGGTAGAAGCAAGGGCCCTGTTTAGGAAAAGCTGGGTCCTAGCTGTCCTTAGAATACCGAGGATCCCCTTCCTCCCTCCTGCATCCCCCTACCCCCTTCTCCCGGAGAGATCTCCCTAGGAAAACCCGAAAGCGCAGCCTGTTTAGGGGTGGGTAGAGACTGCGAAGGTGCGGCCCCGGCCAGGCCAGGGACAAGACCTTCCCTTCCCGCGTGGGCTCTGGGGATGGGGGACATCGTCCGCGAAGATCAAGGGTGTCTCGAGTGTCCCTTGGGGCCCCCTTTGGGCCGGAGGACATATAGTGGACACCCCCCCCCCCTTCGACAAAGCCCCGCGTCTTCCAGTAGTACTCCCGTAGTCCCCACCGGCCTCTCCCGGGTTGAGCTCGCACACTCAAAGCTGTTCGTAGACGTGGGTGATACCTTTATATTTATCTTTTTAGCTTTCGAAGACCACTGGACAGGACTGGGGCCGTATTCAGCGCCCAGGCCTTGCAAGTCTCCTAGTTGACAAGTTGACAGGTCTCTTAGCTGTCCTTAGTTTTCCTAATAAATATCTGGCTAGGGGCGGGGTGCACCTTGAAGCGGGCGCGCCGAGCCGCCCGCCTTGGCTGGGTGGCCTCCAGCGAGCTCCCGTGGGCGCCGGGCCCGAGGGTCCAACAGGCAGGCCCCCAGCCCAACCCTACTGGAGCCCCCCCGCAGGCGGGTTCGGACATTTCTACGGGCACCCCAAGGGAGGTTGGAGGTCACGGGAGAACTTGGGGCCAGGGGAGTTTGATGTTCTGTGCTGGGTTCAGCCTGCGGCGCGGCAGACGCGAAGCCCAGCCTGTCCCCGCAGCTTAGCTCGGGGGAAGCTTGAGGTCAAAGGAAGCCAGTACGTCTGGGCCCCGGCAGGCGAGGCCCGGGGCACCAGGACCGGTGCGCGGCAGCACGGCCTAGGGTCGGCCCGGAACGTTCCCCGCGGCAGGCGCTGGGTGGGCTGGGCGCGGCGGGAGCCGGGGCCGCGGCCCGGCGGGAGCGGGGAAGGCCGGGGAGCCCGCGGAGGAGGCCAGGCCGGGCGAGAAAGGGCAAAGTTTCTTGGCCCGGTCCGCGATACTTGAGCTGGGCGCGGCCTGTGGGACCCACGCGTCAGTGGTGTCGGCTCTCCTGAGAATCAACGAGGGCCGAAGCAGCCTTTCCTGGCGGGTCGGAGCCGCGTCCCCCGGGCCCGGCCTCCCACGCACGCTTCCCCTGGGCTTTCCCCCGCGCCACCGCCCGAACTCGCCCGCAGGCGCCTGGGTGTGTGCGAGAGGGGTTCTAAACCCAGGGTTTCCAGAGCCACACTGAGAAAGGGTCCGAAGAAATCTTCGCTTTAAATTCAAATAAGGCCCAACATGCACGTCGTTTTGGTAGAAACTCAATAATCGTAATAAATAATTAATAGAGATTTCGCCACTCCCTCCCCTCCGCCCCCAGATCTTTCAAGGTGTGCAAAACCTTCCCAAGCTACAAAATCCCGGACTGGGGAAAACTGAGTTAAAAGAGATTATTCAAGACATCATTTGTATTAAGGACCTTATGATACAGGAGGGCCCGGTAAGATCGGAGGCCTTTGCTTGAAGCTGAATTGATAAATATCTATTTTGAGTTTTTCCCCACAATTATAACTTTGTAGATCCTCAGATGGTAATAGTTTAACGCAGTGCTCAAATTTCGGAACTATTTTGATTTCTGAAAAATGCCTTTTTGGCTTCAGTGACATGGATCCTGTTATTTTTTCACAAATCAGTTTACATCACAAATTGCAAACATTTGCAATAAGATCTCAAGATTGTTTATTCTGTGTAACCTCAAGCACTTGACTATGTTAAACACTAGTACAGAAACTCTGTGAAATCAGTTTAATGTGTGTGAGGGAATTAAAGGATCACTCCTTTCGTCACATAAACAAAGCATTTAAGATTGTTTTCATTGCCAGTCTCCCACTTTTTAAACAGTCTTACAAGTGACTATTAATTTTAGAGTCATTCTGTGTGAAAATAATTACTAAAGTTATATCCTGCTTTAATTAAATGTTTCTGGGCAAGAAGAAAATGGTATTCTACATTGGGAAGTGGGTGATTTTAAAAAATGTTACATTATTTTAAATTATTTTAGTTCAAACGTAAATAAAGTGTGCTAAATTTCAGTGGGGAAAAAAGTCTGAAGTGGTTTCCTAAAGAGCCATTAGAACAATTAGAGCGCATTAAAGGAACATCACAAACCAGAAACAATAGATACGTCATTGTAATGAGAGTGTTAACTTATGGGTAATTTATTCAAGGTAGTTTCTACATTTCAGATGGAATCTCTTATTATGACCTGCCTGAGTACTCTGATGCTTGTTTTTCAAAATCTAATTTATATAGGCTCAGAATATACATAATTCATAACTCCTGTTGATATATGTATACACACCCCGAATTTTAAACCTTTACAATATGTTTGCATGTTTACTAGCATGTTTTCAAGCTGACTGAAATAAAAACATAAAAAGTGTTAAACATCATATTGAAAGCAAGTGCTTGTCCTATATGTGCAGAAAAAGTAGTGGAAAATTAAAAACTAAAAATGATTAGATAATTTTCAAACTCAGATATATTTTGAACACTGGAATATTTCAGACAGGGAACATTCCTGTATAAGAAATACGGAAATCTCCAAGAAGGACTTACAGATGTGAGCTTATAACACTTCCGATGCCGAGGCAATCCTTTCATGTCTCTAATTCATAGAACAAAAAATCCTCAAGTCTTGGGGTATTTTGTTTTGGGTATTTTATGTGTCAGTCAAGGTAACCATTGCATATGCCTTCAGTACAGGAAAATTTAGTATAGTACTTACATGGAGTTCTATTGGCATGAAGAAAGGTTTTAGAATATAATCAAATAAATCACATAGGGAGGAGTAACACACATTTCCCCGTCTTGTTGAACAACTACTCACATGTCCTGAGCAAGGATCTTTGTAGATTCTTATTCAGGCAGCATAGTGCAGAATAAGTTAAAGACACAGGCTTTGGAGCCAGAATTTCTGGATTCAAATCTCACTGCTGCCATTTACCAGTTTTGTGAATTTGGATGAATTAATCTCTCTGTGCCTCAGTTTCCTCATCTGTAAAATGGGGATAAAAACAGCATTTATTTCATGGGGTTGTTAGAAGGATTAGATGAGTCAGTATATGTGAAGCCCTATGAACAGTGCCTGGCACACACATATGGCAATATATGATATTTATCTTAATAAATTTATCTTAATAAAAAGATCAATAGGCATTAATTCTTGTAATAAAACCTTAGGAGAAGAAAATAAAGCAGTGCAATGTGAGGAATGAATACTTTTCTGTTGTGGGCCAGAGGAAAACGTTATCTATTAGTTTGTGATTCTAGCTAATTGCTTAGCCTCTGCCAGCCTCATCTGGAAGCTGTGGCAAATGTCACAATGTAGTTAGGGGTCTTACCCATAAGAGCAATTCATAGGTTGTGCGGTGCTATATACATGACAGATAGTATTGTTACTTTGCCGTGTACAGCTAATAAGGGGAAATATCAAGCACGACACTTGCCCTCAAGGGGCTTACCATCTAGGGGAGACAGTTCATAACCCCATATGAGAGTGCTAGGAAACATGTGCTAAATGCACTTGCTTAAAGGCATTCAGACACATTATGTGCATCTGAATGGCCGTACAACACATGTGGAGCCTGTTGTCCTGTTTTTGGAAATGGGATCTTTCTTGGAAATGAGTAGCCTTATAAAGAAATGGTGGGGCGACACCCAGAGGTTAAGAAACACACTTTGTTAGAATTAAATGCATACCATATGTTGCCGTGGTTTGTGTTCCATAGGACCATCTGCATTTTCTTAGGCCGTTCATGTTTGCAGAGCATTAGCAGTAAAATGCCAAAAGACATAAAGGCAGCTGACCAATCAAACACATACAATACAAAGGAAGGAATATTTAATTATTATAATAAGGACCTGTAAAAATGAACAGTTGAATCCTAGTTACAGATTAAATGAAGAGGGACTTCTTTCCAATGCCTAAATTTAGATGTATCACTTAAACTTGCCTCATATTTTATATAATATCTAGTAAGAGCTCAGAGCTCTTTTTTACACATCTTCATTTGGAAGTCAGAGTGATGTCATTGGTATATGACTAATCTTTAGAGCATACTCTCCTGAGTTCAAATCTCAACTTTTTCACCTATTAATTAGATGTGAAGCTTCAGGTAATTTCTTAGCTTCCTAGAGCCCGTGTCCTCTTCGTGTCCTGTACCACACATCTTGCAGGTTGTTGTAAGGATCAAATAAAATAAGATGGGTGAAGTGCCTGACATATGTACGTTTTTAAACGGATGTACTTCTCTTCTGTACTTCTATTACTTTTCTTTCAAATTATTGTCACATAGGAAGGATTTTGAATTTACTTGTCTGTATTAGAAACAGTTTTGGAAACTATTGGGAAGTGGTGTGTATATTTCAATTCCTCACTATGGATGAATATTGAGTATGTGTGTATATGTTGTGTGGTCCGGAGTTTGGGATAAAACTTCCTTCAAATCTTGCAGAACGTTTTTTTAGATAGAATTTTGAAGGACTATAACTTTAGATCTGCCCTTTTGTATAGAATAGAGAAGGTTCTTTCTCCCTGTTAACTCAAGGGCTTTCCTAATACAAAGATTACCCAGATTCTCTGACCTTCAGTCCTCTATATTCTGGAATGTCAGCATATAAATCGAGACCTGGCATTAAGTCTGTAGTCACTTTGATATTAGATTGATTGTCCTTCCGTTTATTTATTGAGTACATTTTTTATGCTTCCGTGCTAAGGAAGAAGAAAATAAACTACCCTTAAAAATGATTTCAAAAGTCTATCAAGCTCTCCAAATTTTCAGTACTCATGCTACATTGTGTTTTGTATTACATTTATTGGCATTAGTGGTTTAAAATGTAATCACCTGTCTTGTGGGCAATATATTTATTTACAGAAGTTCTCACATGTCAGCAGTTGTGTTTCTTTTGAGGCTTACATAGTTTCCCTTAAAACTTAGTCTTGCCCAATGCTCATTTAAAAGGGTCCAGGACCCTCTCTGGGGGAGTTTTAGGTCTAGACCTCCTTCCAAAATTTTTTAGACAGGTGAAATTAGGTGGAACTAGCCATCAAAGGAAGGCTAGAAAGAGAGACTGGTCCTGGTCCTCCAATTGCCTTGGGAGTAGATAGACTTGGAAGTGTGGTAGACAGATAAAGGCCCCTCAAAATCCTGATCCTAATTCCTGTAATATATAAATAGGTTATATGGCAAAGGGAATTTAAGATTGCAGTGAAATTAAGGTTGCTAATCAGCTGACTTCAAAATAGGGAGATTGGGGCGCCTGGGTGGCTCAGTCGTTAAGCATCTGTCTTCCGTTTGGGTCATGATCCCAGGGTCCTGGCTTCGAGTCCTGCATTGGGCTCCCTGCTCGGCAGGGAGCCTGCTTCTCCCTCTCCCTCTGCCTGCTCCCCCTGCTTGTGCTCTGTCTCTGTCAAATAAATAAAAATAAAATCTTTAAAAAAATAAAATAAAATAGGGAGATTATTCTGGACTATTCAAGTGGGCCCATTATGATTAAGAGGGTTTTTAGAAATGAAAGTGAGAGGCCAAAGCAGAGACTCAGAGAGACATAGGACTAAAGAAGAATGGTGAGAGGTGCAACACTGCTGGTTTTGAAGATGGAGGAGTCAAGGAGTGCTGGTGGCCTCTAGAAGCTGGGAAAGGCAAAGACAGGAGTTTGCCGCAGAGCAAATGCAGCCCTGCTAACATCTTGATTTTAGCCCAGTGAAATCTGTGTTGGCCTTCTAACCTATAGAACTGTAAGATAATCAATTTGTATTGTTTTAAGGCACTAAGTTTGTGGAAATGTATTATTGCAGCTCTAAGAAATAAATATAGGAGGTTCTGAGCTATTTGTATGTATAAAAACCTCTGGTCAATTTTTAATGCCAGGGGGCCTTCTGAGCCTGTTTGGTAGCAAGAGTCCCCCAAAACTCAAGGCTGGGATGCCTTGCCATACCCTAGAGTATGCTCTCACTCGGGCATACAGATCTTCATATGCCATTCAGCAGGGTTCCCCACAGATCTCTCTTATTTTTCTAAAATGGAGCCTATAGAGGCAATCTGCAAAATTATGTGTATTCCTATATGAAAAGTTAGTCAGCAGTGAAAATCTTTATCTTGCTTTATTCTCCCTTGTCATCTGCTTGTTATTATTCACTTTTTCTTTCTTTTTTCTTTTTTTTAGTATTCAATGTAGAGAAAAGGACTATTTGTTTCAAGCTCTGAGGTTGTTTGCTAATGCACTGAAAGGGAACAGCCTGAGCAATTTGAGCTTGTCTGTCAAGTTGGTCAACGTGGAGAGTAATGTGGTCTGGGGTTCCCAGAGCCCATCGGACCTTTGACCTTTTCTGTTGAGACTATTGATGTAGGTTAATAGTCAGCACCCGTTGTGCTGTTGGAGGAGTTGTGTGCCTGTGTGTGTGATTTCTCATTGAGTACAAATGAGGCTCTGACTAACTCAGAGGGTAATTGGTCCTTTTTGTAGTTTTCCAAGATCAGCGTGGAGAATTAGAATAGATGGGTCCTGACAGGCAGGGGAAGATTCGTTTCTGGAATGTTTGCTGTTGTATCAGTGACAAAGCAGTGGATATGGGCATAGAGCTGACTCTACCTTTCACGCCATGAACCATCCTCACCAGAGAGCTGCCCATGGAAGCAAGTGGGGTTAGTAATTGCTGGATAACATGATAACTTCCGAGATTAGTGGAGCAATGAGGTGGGTTTAGCCTTGTTCCGCTTACTCGATCCCCTGCCCTCCCCACCACCCTCATATTTTTCCTCCCATCTAATTGGGTACAGAATAAGCTACACAGCAGCTCAATGGGCTGAGTAAATAAGCCTGCTTACACTCTTTGACTGACTGAAATGTAGGCTACAGAGTGGGGAGAAAATTCTACTAAATAGTGTCAGTTCCCATGACTGTCTCCTCACTAGCTCTTCACTACTTGGGGGAGAAATTTTCTTTTTCTACTTGCTCTTTGAAAAGCATTCACGTTTCTGTCTTGAACAACTTCCCACTTCTTCTAGCTCATCCTTCTCTCCTCCTCCTCTCTTCCAAGTTACTCATTCTACAAGTCTAGCTGCACATAACTCATTTATTCATTCACTCGTCAGATACTTATTAAAAACCTACTATATGCCTTGGACTCTTCCCCCCCACTTTCTACTTTAACTTGTCAGACTATCCTTTTCTGATTTTCCCTTGGAGTCTGATGTTGTTGAAGGCAGTGGTAGTTGAAAGGGTAGGGTATGGTTGACGCAGGATGGGATGCAGGGCAAGTGGTAAGTGCTAGAAAGACTAAAGGAAAGGAGGTGAGTGAGTAGGTTGGCTAAACTGAGGAGACCTTTACTCACCAAACCCTCTGATATCCATATATCATATGCTTCAACAGCTGCTTCAGTGAAGAATAATCCTTCAGAATGGTTTGTGTGTGTGTGTATTTTTTTTTTTTTAAGATTTTATTTATTTATTTGACAGAGAGAGACAGCGAAAGAGGAAACACAAGCAGGGGGAGCTGGAGCGGGAGAAGCAGGCTCCCTGCTGGGCAGGGAACCTGACTCAGGGCTTGATCCCAGGACCCTGGGACCATGACCTGAGCTGAAGGCAGCCACTTAACAGACTGAGCCACCCAGGTGCCCCTATGTATACACATTCTTAAACATTCTTTTAAATCCTAAGGAGAGAAGTCCAGTTACAGTTAAAGTTCAAAGTATTCAATACACATTTGAACATTGAGCGTAGGCCTGGCACTGATAGTTAATGAGAGATAGAGAGGAAGACACAAATGGTCAGGGGGTGTAGGGCATCTCGGTAACATCTGTAAAGCTGGGAGGAGAGGTGCGCTTTTGTACGGGGAAGCGGGCAGCGCCCAGTGTGGACGCACCTCCTCCTGGGGTGTGCGTTCAGGAAATGCACAGACTGAGACTTAAGTTTGCTTCTTAAAAAGACAAATAATATTTGGCAGTATTCCAATTTTCTTTCCTAAATTATATCTTTGTACTAATAATTACATTATACACAATTAGGACAAATGTTTACCTTCTTTAATATATTCACAACTTGCTTTTTCCTTTTCTTCTTTTCCTCCTTCTGATTTTGTTTCCTTTTGTGCTTCGTGTAAGTCCTTTACTGAGGCCCTCGCAATATATCCAAATCTAAACATTTGTTTCCATTTCCCTCCTCTGCATTGTCACTTCTTCATATGTGTGGCTACGCATTGCGCACCTTTACCTTCCTGTATTTCCTTTTATTCTCATCTGTTCATATTCACTCGTACTGTTGCAGGTCACTGTAATTCATTTGACTGCTGTGTGATAGTCCACTGAGTTCATACACCAATGTATGCATCTGCTCTCACACTGATGGACAGTTGGGTTATTTCTAGGTGGATGTGCAATGCACTTAAAGTCATGAGCCTGGACGTAATCACCAAAAAACTGAGTAAAGGGAAGAGAATCAAAGATCGAGCCCTGGCGTGCTCCATTATGAAGAGGCTGAGGAGAAGAGTAGAAACCAGCCAATGGAAACTGAGCATGAACTCCCAACAAGGTAGGGAGAAGAGAACCCAGTGTCTTGGGAGCCCAGTGCAAAACGTGCATCGAGGGAGAGGGAGTGAGGACTGAGAACTGACCATTGTACAGGTTATTGGGGATAAAGCAGTTTGGGTGAAGTGGGGGAGGCCAGGGCCCTTAGAGTGGGATGCAAAAACCCTCTAACTGTTCTCTGAGATTCTAGTTTCTCCTTCTTCAAATCCATTCTTCATATCATGGCCCTCAATTATCTTCCTAAAATCAAGATCAGATCCTGTGACTCCCTAACTTATTTTTTGGGAGCTCCAAACTGCCTAGAGAATGGCATTCAGACTCTTCGGTATGATATTTAATCTGCACCTCTGTTATTTTTTTCTGCCTCTTCTTCTGAGGCTGCTCCACCACTTACCCTCTGTTCTCACTGGGGCTTCCACCAGCTCCTGAATATTATACTGGTGTCAAAATCAGACTTCTGCTCGAATGCTCCTCTCCAGATCCCCTTTGCACTATCATAGAATTTTGAGCATAGAGCTGCCAGAGCTCCGTTACACCATAATGTCATTATTTCTGTGATTGTCTTCTCAACCAGAATGTGAGCACCTTGCAGGCACGAATTGTTACTTGCTTTTTGTAGACTTTCCAGAGTCATATAGTGGGGACAGACATAGCAGATTTTCAGGAAGTGTTGGGAGAATGAATAAGCCTGTGAAAAAATATATCTATAGTGTATTCTTTTAGATAATTTTACTGGAGATAAATCTTAGTTCTCTGAGGGTGGTTTTAATTTTTGGAACTAGCCAAAGGCTGTTTGGCATTAAGTCTGCTGAAGAAGCTGGGGGTTATAAACTTTTATTACAAATGAAGTGTAGGAAAAAATTAAGCATGGCTGTTTTGTGATGACACCTTTTCTTATATGGCACTAAAGTTTACTGGCACTGATTTGCTTAAGGCAATTTCAAAGATGAATTTCCAAAAAACATTTTGAACGGTGACAGTATTGTTGCACTAGGTGTTTGGTTTCTCAGGGTGATGACTTTGAAGGACAAGATTTACTTGGATCTGTCAGTTCTGGTATCTATATTAAAAAAATCAGTATCATTCTCTTGTAGTCACATATTTTCTGCAGTGAATTTTTACATGCTAAAGTTCACATTATCTCCTGAGTATTTAAATATATTTTTGTAACTTTATTATTTTCAATTCTTTCCTTTGTAAGCATTGTCTTTCAATGCAACAGCACTTGAAAATTCTATTAAAATTGTTTATTTAAAAAAAAACCCATTCATAAGTGCATTAACTAAGACCAGATTTAACACCAATTCCAGTGGCTGATCCCTACCCCAAATGGATATATGGCCATTTGTTATGATCTTTTGTTTACTGATTTTCAAGCAGTTTTCAATCTGTGTGACAGTGATCAGATCCAAGCCAATTTGGACTAATTTTTCAAGTCACTTTTCATGAAGCAGTGCATCAAATGCTTTGCAAAGTCCAAATGTGTAACATCTGCTCTCCTTTCCCTGATAATTTTACAGTTCTCTCAAGAAGTCAACTGCTTTATCAAGCACGGAATGTGTTTTATAAGTCTCCATTATTATTGTCCATGATTCTGTCACCTTTTAGAATTTCCTTTCTCAACTTCATTTGCCAAGTCTTGATAAAATACTTATTAGTTGGCCGTCGGATACAATTATTCTTCCAGTAGTAACACACTGTGACTCTAGGGCCACTTGGATGAGATCTATATATCATCTTTCAGTTGTTATGATTTAAAAGATGCGAGCAATAAAACCTATGTTAGTCATTTTTGTTCATATCCTGGGAGAGATGTTATGCAGACTTGATGATTGGTATATGTTTTTTGAGGTTTGAAGTATTCACTTACCTGCTCTTTGTCATTAGCTGTTTTTTTTTTTCTAGGAGCATTTTACAGTTCCCCATCTTTCCCATATGTTAAATGGATATTATGCTTGCAACAGCATGCCTTACAGAACGGGAAAGCGTCTGCACGTGTACAGTCAGTAGATTCATGCAGCCTTTGGATACAGATGGAAGTTTTTGATGCTTCCATCATCTTGTTGATGTAGGTGAGCAGAGTTTAATAACATTTGCTTTCAAGGGTTTGGGGGTAATTGCTATGTACATAAACTGAGAAAAGTTTGCTTTATAATTAGTTTTTGAATCAAATTCAAAAGATTCCATGTAAATAATGCATTTTTTATGAGTTAGGCCCCGAGGTCATTGTGTTTACTGATAGAGTTCAGTTAATTGAATAAATATGAAGATCTTGTATTGAGTACCCTTGTGTTGGTTGAAATGTAATGCTACAGATATCTTATTAACTTTTACACATAAGTTACTGAATTAATAAACTGTATGAGAATATAAAGAACATATTTGATAGATATAAACGAAAACATTGGTTATGATTTACCAAGGATTACTCAAGTATTAATTAACTGACAGCTAGAACACTGCTTTTGACATTCTCAAATTTCCTTTGGTTAATCTTCTATGCATTATAGATTAGTCAGTTTCTCCCTCTTTATATAAAATATTTAGCTTTTGAAGTGTTTTGACATATGGTAAACTTCAATAAGAAGGCAGACTTTTTCAGTTTTGAGAAATGTAAATATATCATTCTGTAAGAAATTCCAAAATGTTGGCTATGGGACAATGGAAACCACATGCAGTTTTCTCCAAATCTCCATATACAAGTAACTGCTTTCAACACATCTTCTCTGTCTCCAGTTTTAATATTAACTACTTGATTAAATGTTAAACAGAGCAAAGGCCATTCTTGTCAGGCGTCACTAATATTCATATTTTTTCCAGAGGATGGAAAACATTTATTTTTGAATATTTAGCACTCTTCTGTTGCTCAGTGAAGACTGGTAGTGGGAATACCACTTCTTTATAATTTGAAATTCTAGAGTGGGGGATTCATTGGCTCAATAAAAGCTATGGTGTCTTGTTTTGTTTTTAATGACTAAGTAGCAATTTTACATTTTTATTGTCAGACCCACAATTTAGAATATCAATTTTAGAAATAGGTACAAAACTACTTTTTCTCAAATCAAGGTTAAACTTTTTCTGTTTTCAATGTTACAGTTGTAGATATTATAAATGTTCTGTTCATGAAATTATAACAATACGCTACTGACCACTGTCTTGTATGTCTAAAATAAAAGAAATTATCAACATTTTAAATGGAAGTGGAAGGAATTCACATTTGTGTAGCTCATGTTTTTCTAAATTTAAATTTTAATTTCACCTAAAAGGTAAATCTGAGTTTAGAAAGATTTTTCTGAGGGTAAATGATTTAAAGTTAGTGGAACATAGTTTATAAATAAATGTATATGCCTTTGGTGTCAAGGATTCCAAGTCAAGAAATGGTATTATGTCAGAGGTCAAACAGAGAGACTCAAAGAATAAACATGTTTATGATTTGCTTTCTTTGTATAAATATTTAAAATGATACCTCAATATATATCAAACAAAGAAGAATACGTTATTCATTGTGTATAAGTAAAATCAAAAGTTTGCATTTTGTTTTTTTTTAAAAATATGGCGACTCTGTTTCTCAAGATGCCAATCATATACATGAAAGTTTTTTAAAAAGTCAATTTTCTGTGTAGTTTCAAGTTTCTTAATTTATATCGATACATTTCTGTTGCTCTGCTGTGATTTAGATATATATGTGTTGTTTAAAATTTTCCTGTTTCTATTAAATGTATGAATCATTGACAAAGACATGGAAATACTATTAAATCAATACATTCCCTTGTAACATATGTCTTGTATTTCTGAAATTTTAGAATTGTTTCCTTATTAATTATGAGCTAATGCACTTTATTTTTTTAATTTTTGTTTTTTATGTTTTTGTGGCTTAGGCCCGGCTGGGAGAGCACAAGATCACCACATTGATTGAGCTAAAGCTCTTTAAAAGAGAGATTATACAAATATTGTGAATAGATGTGGTCAAACGAGAGGGTTGAATATGGGGTAAGAGCTTTTTGATTTTTAAATAGAAAATAAATGAAAATTTGTGTCACAAAAATGTTTGCATCTTTATAATATAAAACATGGGCAATCTTAAGATAAAATAATATCTAAGTTTATGTATCTTTTAAACACCAGAGGATTCTTTATAGACCGTGGATGAGCAACGACTCTGTTCTAATTACTTTGCCAGGCAAATTGATTCACTCTGGATTATTCTCAATCAAAATGTTTTTCTAGGATTCAGACTAAATGTATCCTCTTTGACATTAGTCCATTACTATTTTTATCAATACTCTCATACATCGTGAGTAATTTGTTTCCCTCTTCTGTTCTTACTGCTTTCAGCAATTTGTCCATCTGAGGAGGGAGGGTAGGATTGTGATGTGAAATGAGGATGGCATTTTTGTATTTTGACCAGAATAATTTGGAACTTTTTGCCTTCATGTTTTTCAAAGTATAGGTTTTGTCAAGATGTCAGGTCCAGTCACATCAACGAAGAAAGCAGCTTGTAAGTGATGGGAACTTTACTCTTATGAGATGTTTTGTAAGATGTATGTTGCTACAAAGAGCTAGGTGATACAAGTATTAGAAGATGCAAGGTGTTGATCAAATTTAAGAAATACATTTTCAAATAGGATAACCAAAACTCAAATAACAGGTCATTTTAGGCTTCCGTTCCTTTCAGAAAATAGACTTACATACGTTATTGTCATACTGTTCTTAATATCATTAATTTGTTTTATATATATATCTTTACAGAGAGAGAGAGCATGAGCAAGGGGGGTTAGGGAGAGAAAGAGAGAGACAGAGAGAGAGAGAGAGAATGAGAGACAGAGAGAGAGAGAATCTTAAGCAGGCTCCATGCTCAGCACAGAGCCTGACGTGGGCTGAGATCTTGACACGAGCCGAAATCAAGAATCAGATGCTTAACCGACTGAACCACGCAAGTGCCCTTAATTTGTTGTATGTGTTGAAACATTCCTAGTTATTTGGTTTTAAACTAGTAACTTTGAGAATAATTATTCGTTCTGTCCTAGGTAAGATAGGTATTTGAATTGAACTGGTTGAAAAAGAAAGAAACAAAGTCTCTCTTTTTTTCCCTCTAGGGTTTTAATTTCTTTTATTATGTCTAGTGGTTGTTGTAAATACAAACTGTTTTCTTTAGTGCCCTTAGAGGCTAGGGACAGGAAAAATGAAGTCCCTTCTTTCTTTCTTGTGCACTCCATTTAACTTAATAATTAATCTTTGAGTGAAAATCTGACTGCAGCAAAATTTCTTAATTTGCAATTTAGGAGCCTCTGGGAGGTCATATGAAGGTTCCCAGGACAAGGTGGAAGTCATATTCATTGCTATGCCATTCTTACTCTCCCCTATGTGGTCCTGCTTCGGTCATCTCTACAGGTATAAAGATAGAAGAGGCAGGTGGGTAGAGGGCAATACACAAGAAAGATAACTCCACAATTATGTTTGGAAAACGATGGGAACATTTGTAAATGAACCTGCAATTATCCTGTTTATAAAGGACAGAGTGTGGTATCATGCACTTTTATAGATTTAGGAACTAATGTTTGTTACTTTTGCATGTTGACTTCAGGATTTTCTCTGTGGTATGCAGTACTAAAGTGGAGTAAATGTATAAATTCAAAGTGTTTTAATTCCATTTTAATCAAGTCTCTTGAGTTAAAGTGTGTAAATTAGTACCCAATTACCTATTTTGTATGCCTGTGGTATTTCCATGTTCTACTAATATGGTAATGAATGAGAATATTGATTAGATTGTTTTAAATCTCGGAAAGAATCGAATGCTGTTCTCATAGACTTAAATTATAAGGAAGATTTAAAAACAGAGTGTGTACAAGAACTAATTTCTTGGGGCGCCTGGGTGGCTCAGCTGTTAAGCGTCCGCCTTCGGCTCAGGGCGTGATCCCAGGGTCCTGGGATCAAGACCCGCATTGGGCTCTCTGCTCTGCTGGGAGCCTGCTTCTCCCTCTCCCACTCCCCCTGCTTGTGTTCCCTCTCTCGCTGGCTGTCTCTATCTCTGTCAAATAAATAAATAAAATCTTAAAAAAAAAACCCTGATTTCTTTCTTATAATAATAGTAATAAACTTTTTAATATAAAACCAGTACATGTTCACTGTAGAAAAACTCACAACCTATTAACTAGAGAAACCACAGTTAACATTTAAATTGATATACTTCTTGTCTCTTTTTTCTGTGTCTGTATCCATACATTTTTACCATATTGAGACCATGTAATTCATCAGGTAGTGTGTGCGATAGAGATAGCTTTAATAGTTTTCTAAAAATGAAACAAGAGCATTGTAAAAAATTCCAACAGTACAGGGGCGCCTGGGTGGTGCAGTCGTTAAGCGGCTGCCTTCGGCTCAGGGCGTGATCCCAGCGTTAATGGGATCGAGTCCCACATCAGGCTCCTCCGCTATGAGCCTGCTTCTTCCTCTCCCACTCCCCCTGCTTGTGTTCCCTCTCTCGATGGCTGTCTCTATCTCTGTCAAATAAATAAATAAAATCTTTAAAAAAAAAAAAACTTCCAACAGTACAGAAAAGTAAAAAGAAGTAAAAAAAAAAAAAAAGTCACTTGAAACTTCACCATCGAGAGATAATCACTGGCCTAAATTTTAAGGCAGTTATGAGATATGCCAAAAAATGAGCAGTTAATAATATTAATAACAATCTCCCAGATCCTTGTCAATGTATAGATACTCATAAGCTATTATGTATATATTGATGTTTGAAAAGATACTTTTTTCCTCAATAATATCACATGGATATAGTTCTATGTCAAACAATATAGGTCTATACCATAATTTTTCCTGACTGCATCATCTTCTATTATATAAAGAAACTTTATTTAAAAATTTTGTTAGATACTTATTGCCATTTTTTTCTATTATAATAAGTGCTGTAATAAATGTTCTTATAACGAAATATTTGTGTACATCTTTGGTTAATTTCTTATGCCACGTCTTAGAAGCAGCGTTGTTGGATCAAAGGCTATACTTACTTCCCCTCCGACCAGCTACGTATGGGAGAGCCTATTCCCTAGAAATCGTACCAACATTGAATATTATAATTCAGTATTTGTGTTTACTTGAAAAGACATCTTATTTCTGTTTTATTTTGTATTTCTTTGTCTTCTAATGAGAATAAAGCTTTCCCAAGTCTTTACTGGCTACTTAGTGTTCTTCTGTTGGAAATTGCCTATTTGTATAATTTGCCAATTTTTACAATCAGATATTCATCATTATGTGTTAAATATATAACTCCTTCTTGTCATATCTTTGGCATTTTTCTTCAGGAATTTGCATTATACCTTTCAATTTTGTATACATTCTTTTTCTGTGTATGTAAAAGTTAGAAAGCTTTAGGTGGTTAATTATATCAGTATTTTACCTTATGATTTTTGGTGTTTTTAAAATCATGCTTACAAAATCTTTTCCTACCCAAAGATAAAGCAACCATGTATTAATATTTTCTCCTAATACTTTTGTCATTTAATAATATATGTTACGTGATTAATATATTTGGAGCTCATTTTCATGCAAAATGCGAGATAAATCCACCTTAATTGTTTTCCGACGTCACTTACTGTATTCACAATGTCCTACATTAAATTTTTTATTTTTTATTTTTGCTTTTGTATAGTTAAATTTGGCATTCTTTTTCTTTATGGCTTTCGTCATTAATGTAATAATTAATAAAAGCCTCCTACCTCAAGAGTATATGTATGTGTGTGTACACATCAAGGTATATGTCTATCTTTCTAGTTTATTTATGGTTCCATTTTTAACATCGAAGTCATTAGTTTACCTGACATTTATTTTGATGTATTGTGTGAAATTGTAATCTCTCCCTCAATGGTTGGTCAGTTAAATAAATATAATTATCAGATAATTCATAGTTTGCCATTGATTTTAAATCTCGCCTTTGTCACATAACACATTCTTACAACTATTTGGGCATATTTCTAGATTTTCTATTCTATTCCATTTATCTTTCTGTTTATTCTTGTACTAGTTCTATGCTTTAAAATTATAATAGCTTTATAATACACTTAAAAATCATAACTTACCTTAAATTTTTCAGTTTGTGGGGGGCGCCTGGGTGGCTCAGTCGGTTAACTGTCTGACTCTTGATATCAGGTCAGATTATGATCTCAGGGTCATGAGATGGAGCCCTGCATCGGGCTCTGTGCTCAGTGTGGAGTGTGCTTGAGATTTTCTGTCTCTTTCTGCCCCCACCCCCTCACTCCTGCTCTCTCTCTCTAAATAAAAAAATAAGATCTTTAAAGCAATTTTTTTTTTTTCAGGATGACTGAGTGGCTCAGTTGGTTAAGCATCTGCCTTTGGCTCAGGTCATGATCACAGGGTCCTGGGACTGAATCCCACATCAGGCCCCTTGCTTGGTGGGGAGCCTACTTCTCCCTCTGTCTCTGCTGCTGCCCCTGCTTGTTCTCTCTCTCTTTCTGACAAATAAATAAATAAAATCTTAAAAAAAATTTTTCTTTCAGTTTGGGGTATAGATTAGTATTGCATTGTCCTTTAAAAAAAAGTTTTTATTTAAATTCCAGTTAGTTAATATACAGTGTAATAGTAGTTTCAGGGGTACAATTTAGTGAGTCAACACTTCCATCCAACACCTGGTGCTCATCACAAGAGCCTTCTTAACCCCATCACCTATTCCACCCATCCCCCCACCTACCTCCTCCCTGGTAACCATCAGTTTGTTCTCTATAGCTGAGTCTGTTTTCTGGTTTGCCTTTCTCTCTCCCCCCCACCCCATACTCATGTGTTTTCCTTCTTTCTTTCTTTATTTTTTTTTAAAGATTTATTTATTTGAGGGGGGAAGGGCAAAGGGCAAAGGGAGAGGGAGAGAGAGTCCCAAGCACACTCTGTACTGAGTGAGAGCCCCACGTGGGGCTCAATCTCAGGACCCTGAGATCATGACCTGAGCCAAAATCAAGAGTCCGATGCCTAGCTGACTGTACCACCCAGGTGCCCATCATTTATTTTGTTTCTTAAATTCCACATATGAGTGAAATCATATGATATTTGTCTTTTTCTGACTGATTTATTTCACTTAGCATAATATTCTCTTGCTCCATACACGTCTTTGCAAATGGCAAGATTTCATTCTTTTTTTATGGCTGGGTGATATTCCATTGTGTCTATATACCGTATTTTCTTAACCATTCATCAATTTTAGTTGGGTTATTTTCATAGTTTGGCTATTATAGATAATGCTGCTAAAAACATTGGGGTGCATGTATCAGTTTAAATTAGTGTTTTTGTATAGTATGTCCTTTATTTCACGTTTCTTTGTAGTGATTTGGAGCATTTTTTTAAAAGTAGCTCCATGCCCAGCATGGAGCCCAGTGTGAGGCTTGAACTCATGACTCTGAGCTCAAGACCTGAGCTGAGATTAAGAGTTGGACACTTAACTGACTGAGCCACGCAGGTGCCCCTGGAGTGTTTTTTCATGCTTGCTGACCATTTGGATTTGCTTCAATGTAAATTTTTTACATACTTTTTAATCCATTTTCTCTTCAGTGTGTCTTCTTCCTCCCTAAGCTATAAATATTAACCCTTTATCTGTCATCTGTATTGCCAATAGCTGTGCAACTCTACTATCTATTGTTTATGATATCTTTTATTATATATTCCTTAAATTTTTTTAAAAGATTTTATTTATTTATTTGACAGAGATAGAGACAGCCAGCGAGAGAGGAAACACAAGCAGGGGGAGTGGGAGAGGAAGAAGCAGGCTCACAGCAGAGGAGCCCGATGTGGGGCTCGATCCCACAACGCCGGGATCACGCCCTGAGCCGAAGGCAGACGCTTAACCGCTGTGCCACCCAGGCGCCACTCAATTTTTAATTGTATACTTACAAGCTCTATATTTTATTTTATAGCTTCTTAATTTCCTGTCTTAGTTAGAAAGGTTTCCTACTACTGGCCATACCTACAGTCTCCTACGTGTTCTTACAAGACATGTATTATTTAAAATTATACAATTAAGTCTTTAACTCATCTGAATTAATTTTTGTATGTGTTATAAACTCCAGGAAACAAACTGAGGGTTTTAGAGGGGAGGAGTGTGGGGGGATGGGTTAGCCCGGTGAAGGGTATTAAGGAGGACCTGGGTGTTATACGCAAACAATGAATCATGGAACACTACATCAAAAACTAAGGATGTACTGTATGGTGACTAACATATCATAATTAAAAAAAGAGAAAAAAAAGGTGTTGGTGAACAAAGCAGACAAATAAATAAATAAAAGTTTAATTTTATTTCTTCAGATGATTAGCCCATATGCCAACACTATTTTCATGACTAGAAAATCACTTTTATTACTTAAAATTTTTACATATACTGAAATGAAATTCTGGAGTCTCCATTCTGTTCCATTAGTCAATTTGTATACCTTATGTCGATACAATATTATGTTACATATAATACAATACAATATTTGGACAAATACTGCAGTTATTTGATTACAATAGCGAATGGCATTCTCACACATGCAAGCATATCAGTAAATATAGTACCTTTGAGTTCTTGGGAAAAAAACATTAAAGAACAAAATTCAGGCAGCAAAGAGAGGGATAAAGAAATAAATTAGCAAATGGGAAGTCAGGTAGTAAAAGAGCTCATGGGGAACATTAAATACATTAACATAAAAAAAACTACGATGAAACAACTGTGAAAAATATGTTGCAAACAATGTGTATGTAAATGTGATTAATATTGACAATGTAAAAGGAACAAAAATAAAATCAGTTGATGGCTATTTGGTGATTTGACAATAAGTATAAAATGCAATTGACCCAGCTATTCTACTCATCCATACACATGGAACAAGTAATTACAAGTTCAATCAGTGTACAGAATTGTAAGTTCTGGGGGAATACAGTAAGTATTTAACAGGTAGATTTAATCAGGTTTAGGGAGTTAGAAAAGGCTTTTTGGAGAAAGTGACATTGTAATTGAAACGTAAAGGATATTCAGGAGTGAGGGTGGGCGTGAGATAGTGGGTGGGGAATATTCCAGGTAGACGAATTACAAATATGAAGGCTCTTGGTGGGAGTGAAGAGGTGGGAAAGGCATTGCATATTCCAGGAAGAGGGGCAGAATGGCTGGAGCATTGAGAGCTGAGGGGGCGGGGTGTGATCAAGAGCACAGATGAGGCAGAAGGGCAGGCAGGATCAGTCAGACCATGAGGCCATGATCAAGAGTTGGGTAATTATCCAGAGGATGGTGGAAAGTCACTGAAGATTTTATTCTGTTGGGGTAGGGAAGTGTGGGGATGTTTTGAAAAATCACTCCAACTACTGTGTATTGAATAGACAGGAGCAGAACATGGAGACATGAGCGGCCACTGCAGAGGTCCGGGTGAGAGATGAAGTGTTGACAGTGGAGAGGGAGAGGATGAATGGATTCTGGAGCTGTTTAGGCATCGGTATAGATAAGATTTGCTAATAGATTGAGCGTAGGGGGTGAGGACGATGGATAAGTCAAGGAAGACACCTGATAGGGAACTTGAAAAGCTGTTGGGATAGTGTTGCTGTTTGCTAAGATAGGGAATACATAATGAGAAGATAAGCAGGGAGATGTCCATGCAGTTTTGGACCTGTCGAGATCGAAATAGTAGGTGGCAGATATGACAGTAGGCACATACGTTTATGGGTCAGTGTGGACGTCAGAAGAGAAGCCTGGGCTTGAGATGGAGTTTGAGGGTGGGTGATATACACATGTAGCTGAACGTCATGGCGTGCTTGAGATTGCCTCTAAATCTACATCTAAGAAACACAGCAAACAAACAAAGCAGAAACAGACCCATAAAGACAGAGAACAAACTGATGGTTGTCAGCGGCGAGGGAGTATGGGGAATGCGCAAAGTGGGTGAAGGGGAGTGGGAGGTACAGGCTTGCAGTTACGGAATGAATAAGTCATGGGGATGGAAGGCACGGCCTAGGGAGTGCTGTCAATGGTACCGTAATAGTGTTGCATGGTGGCAGAAGGCAGCTGCACTTGTGAACACAGCGTAACGTGCAGACTTGTCGAATTTCTGTGTTGTACATCTGAAATCAACATAACATTTTGTGTCAGCTGTACTTCAATAATAATAAAACAAAAGAGTACATGGTATTGAGAGAAGGGAGGTGGGGAAGGCCTGAGGAGCACCCGCATTTCATGGTGGAGAAGAGGAGGAAGATCCCTGAAAATAAAACTGAAAAGGGAGGCCAACAATGTGGAAGAAAACCCAGTGGTTTCTTGGGAGGTAGGGAAGAGTCTGTCTTATGGAGACAGTAGTGACCTGTGTCATGATGCTAAAAGGTCAAGTTCTAGAGACATGTCTGTTGGACTTGGTTACAAGAAGGCCTTTTATGAAATGTGGAAGGGCCACCTGGGGGAGAGGTAGGGACAAAACTCCGGCTACGAGTGGGCTGAAGGGAAACGAGAGGTGAGGATATAAAGTCGAGATTAATTCATTTAAGAAGTTTGGCTGTTGGGGTGCCTGGGTGGCTCAGTCATTAAGCGTCTGCCTTTGGCTCAGGGCCTGATCCCAGGGTCCTGGGATCAAGCCCCACATCGGGCTCCCTGCTCAGCGGGAAGCCTGCTTCTTCTGCTTCTTCCTCTCCCACTCCCCCTGCTTGTGTTCCCTCTCTCGCTGTGTCTTTCTCTGTCAAATAAATAAATAAATAAAATCTTAAAAAAAAAAAAAAGTTTGGCTGTGAAGAAAGGAGTCAGAGCAAAAACCTGAGGGTAAATTGGTCCTAGAAGGTATTTAATTTTAACTTAAAAAAAAAAAAATACTGATAGGAAGGCTCCAGAGAAGAGGTTAGAGATACAGGAGACGAGATTCACCAGTAGCCATTTTCGTCAAGACTCCTGAGGAGGCTGCGGAGGGTGAGGGTAAGTCCTAGAGCACAGGGAGAGGGATGTTTGCTCAACGTGAAGAGATCTGAAAGAGGAGGAGTGTGAGTGCACAATAAGTAGGGCTGTGGATGTGATGGCAGGCTGTTCAGGTAACTTCTACCTGAGAGGAGTAGGAGATAAGGAGCTGCTGAGAGAGAGGATGTGATGGCCCCCGGTAAGCAACTTGAGAAGCAGAAGAAGGCTTGCCTAGTTGTGGGGTGCAGAAGAACTAGCTGACCAGAACAGCACTTGTCAGAGAGCCCCACACTTCTTCATGTTATCAGGCAGACTGCTGAGCTTTGGGTCTTCCTGTAATTTGAGTTACTTTAGGTAAAATCTAGACGGGGGATATTTATAACACTGGGTTTACAGATTATCTGTCACATAAAAAACAAAACAAAACTGTGGAGAGTAAACTCATTCTACTCTACCATGATGTAAAATAAATGTCGTGTCCACTAAAAATCTGGAAAATCTGGACATATCCATATACTCCTTAAGTAAATGACATACACAAAATTCTGTTACGCAAACTGAATATATAAGAGTTTTCCTCCTCTCCCTAGAGCATTACCAGAGACTCTGTTTTGCAAAGGGAAAAGAATATGAAGTTTGGAGTCAGATTAGATTTGGTTTAAATCTAAATTTCGGGGGCACCTGGGTGGCTCAGTCGTTGAGCGTCTGCCTTCGGCCCAGGGCATGATCTCAGGGTACTGGGATCGAGCCCCGCATCGGGCTCCCTGGTTTGCTTGGGTCCTGCTTCTTCCTCTCCCACTCTCCCTGCTTGTGTTCCCTCTCTCGCTGGCTGTCTCTCTCTCTGTCAAATAAACAAATAAAATCTAAAAAAAAAAAATAAATCTAAATTTTATTAATTAGTAAAATGACCATGGGTAGGTCACTATCCCTGGGCTTCAATTTTCTCATCTTTTAGTTAATAAGATCTACCTGAATCGGGTTGTTGGAAGATTGAGTGAAGTGGTAGGTGGAAAATATCTAGGACAGTGCATGACACAGAGAGCTCAGTCAGAGAGGAGTCTTTCTATTTATTCTTGGTTTATAGGATTTATAAGAGTAACTTACAGGGTTCCCATGCACAATCTCTCGTGGCCTGTTCAGTCAAACTATAAACATTTATGGAGCACGTGCTAGATATCAGGTGCCCAGTCCTGTGCCAGGGACCATGGAAACGAAGAAGAATGAACCATAGTTGTTGTCCTAGAGCTCCTCATGCTGCACTGAAAATATGTTTTCATGTAACAGTTTTACAAACACACGCTTCTAGAGTCTGCTAGCTGCTTAACTGAATGCAGACTTTTAGCCCAGTGGTGAGTACATACGAGTCACTTAAGAGATCTTATTTTTCCTCTCCTCTTCTCCCAAGATAAGACACAGACAATGCCAGCTCTGCGACCAGCTGATATGCAGAAATCTGATGTACAGATTCAGAATTACAAATAACTTTTGATAGGTGTGGAAAGAAACCATCGAAAGGCACGAGCTTCTTAGGAAAGCTGACCTCTGGGCGCAGACTTCCAAGGTTGGTTGCCTGTTTTGCCCTAAATAGCATCCCTGACATGATCTGAAAGTTCCGCATCTTTTCTGACCCTGCCTGTGTTTCCTGTGGTTTTGCCTCAGGGATAGCCTTTCCATTTCTGAAGGCTGAGTTTCTGACATTCATCTCTGTTTTAGATTTCTTGAAGATCCTTGGAACCGCTTTTTTTTTTCTTACTAAAATTCACAATTTGATGGCTGGTCTTTCTTCAGGCTCAGTAAGAGTCCCCGTGCTCCCTAGAGTCTGCAGCAGTCCCTGCCTTATGATACGATGCTGTAACTTGAGCAGTTCCTCTATTCCAGCTTCCACTGAATTCCAATGTTTTCTTTTACGAAATTTTAAAAAATTATATGAATGTATTTTCATTGTAAAAAATTAGAACATGCAAGTTCTGAGTAGAAGATGTGAAATACCTCATTCTTTTTCTCATCCCTTCCACTTTTTCAGAGTTAACACTTTGGGGAATAATTTTCCAATTTATCATTCTATGTATTTCCATACATATTAATTTTTGTATGAAATATGTACATTCACATATGTATTTTAAATATATATTTTAAACAAAAACAGGATTATAAGACACAAATTATTCCCAAACTGGATTTTCCCACTTAATAAATGCTAGAGCTATTTGACATGGTCCATTTAGATCTATCTCATTCTTTTTTTTTTTAAGATTTATTTATTTATTTGAGAGAGAGAGAAAGAGACAGAGTGTGTGTGCAGTGCAAGAGGCAGAGAGAGAAAGAGACAGATTGTGTGTGCAGTGCAAGAGGCAGAGAGAGTCTGAAGCAGACCTTGTGCTGAGCGTGGAGCCCGACTCGAGGCTCGATCTCACGACCCTGAGACCAGGACTTGAGCCAAAACCAGGAGTTGGACGCTTCACCGACTTCACCACACAGGTCCCCCCGATCTATCTCATTCTTATTAACAACTGCATAGAATCCTCTATTATAGATGAAACGTAATTTCTATAGCCAATCCCCTGTGAGAGCTGAAGCCAAATGCCCGAGTTTTCCCCCAGATGCCGTCCTCTCATAGTCCTCTCCGTTTCAGGCAGCAGCAACTCCTCCAGCTCCTGGAGTCATGAGTCATGTCTCACCCTCCGCCTTTTCTTTTTCTTCTTAGCACTTATCATTTACCTGTGTAGTGGTTTATTATCTATCTTCTCACTGGAATGTCATAGCAGGTCAGGAACAAGAGATGGTGGCGGTGGGAAGGCCAACAGGTAAACCTGTTCAAGGGAAAGAAAGGTGTGTGTCTGTGTCTGTGTGTGTGTGTGCGCGTGCAAGCATGCGTGTTTACCTTGGCACCAACTCTGGATTGTCTTCCTTCTGTATGACAGAAGTTTCTTTTCCCCTAATCACCTGGTTTCCCCATCCCTCCACAAGTGTCTTTTCTGGAGTTTGTTTTCTTGTTTGTTCTTTTTTTTTTTTTACCACTTACATCTATTCAGACATGAAATCTTATCAATTTTCCTAAATATATCTTGCACAGACATCCATTTTTGTCAAAACCAAAAAATCACTCTATTCTAAAAACATTATCAACATTGGCCGAGACTGTTGCCAGAGCCTCATAACTGGCCTCTTCCATCCACTGTACCCCTGCCTTGGCTCTCTCCCCCCATCATATTCTTCACTCTGCACTCAGGGTGATCTTTTCACAATGACATCTTAAAACCCCTCAGTGGCTTCCCCTTACCCATGCCTATGAGTCAAATAATGATCCCTCCCGTTGCCTACAGTGCTCTGCCCATTTTTCTAGCCTTGTTGTGTACCATTTGCTCCCACACTATCTATACTTCAGCCATGCTGATTTTCTCTCAATTTCTGTCTCAGGACCTTTGCACAAGAAATTCCTCTGACAGGGATGCTCTTTCTCTCCACCCTTCATCTTACATCATTCAGGTCCTATCTTAGGTATATTTTTCTTAGAAATGCTTCCTATGACTACATAGACCATATTCTAGACTTCTGTGTAACAGTTACCATATTTGCATGTACTTGGTTAATATCTGTTTTCCTAGGTAGACTGCATGGCCCTCGAGAGCAGGAACCTGTGCCTGGCTTCATCACTGCCAGGCACACAGGGGCTTCTCAGCAAATGTTTGCTGAATGAATGAATACAGTCTAAACTTTGGAAGAGTAAAAATTCTCTAAAATTGGTGCTTTGACCTTGCTTCAAGAAGTGAGAATCTGGTGTAAACTTGTGCAGATAAGACAGAATGAGGCAATGCAAGAAGAAAATGTGGTAGGACCAGGGCAGAGCCATTTCTGTAGCCCCTCCTGGATGAGGCTCCACCAGTGTCCTAGCAGAGGGGGGTTAAAACCAGAACCACACTGTGGTTAAGTAAGTAATTTCTTACTTATTGCATAGATAGAACTTAATTATATGCAATCATGCCATTAATTGTTTAGAAATTGATTGTTAAGAAATTAACTGTTAAGAAAGTTGAATGTGATTCATCCTATAGTGTGAGTTTATTTTTCAGACCATCTCTTCATTGTCCTTATAAAAATGAGGTTAAAAATAATGCCGTGAGTTATTCTTAAGGTCATATACTTGACTCACTCCCAACCGATTTTTTTTTTATTAATGGCTTCACCTTGAGTAATTTTAACCCCACTGATGTTTCCTACAATAAAATAATCAACTCAGCCTTATAAATCAGATACAATTGAAGTTAAAATGATACAAACCTTTGTGAAGGTTTTGAGTGATAGGATATAGACGATGATCTCAGCTATAATTATAGTATTGTTGAGACTATGAGGATTTAACCTTCATATTTCAAATTTGAAGGTTTTGTATAACTGCAAGAATCCACAAACAATGACAACATTCTCAAGAAGAAAGAAATTAGAAGTAAATAGCAGTGCCAACTTTTCTATTATATTTAGGAGCCTGGTAGTGAAGGACCAATTTAGCTCCAGAATTCCTATGACACTTCGGCACAATCCACCAGGAAAGAAGCTATGACCATATTTGCTCTTTAATCTGCAATGCTGGTTTCAGCAGAATTTATAATCAGTTGGGGGTTTGACAGACTGACAACAACCTCTCTGCTCCCATTTTTATCTTCTTGATTGCTTATTTATTGCAAGAGCATGATATTTATTTTTCATAATATGCTAATCATAATTACTAAGGAAATCACTGGTTAGCCTGCCTGGCATTAAGCGATCAAAAAAAAAAAAAAAAAAAAAAGCCCAGGATAGAGACAAAAACGTTTCATTAAAAAACAAAAGGAATCAGAATGGAGCATACTTTGATACCATTATGATTTGGTTCTTACAAATTGTTAGTAACAACTTGACTAAAAAATGTCGCTGTAGACATACAAGCCAGGTTGTTGCAACATGTGGATTAGAGTTTGCTCCCATCTGGGAATAGCTGAGAGAGTTCCCACAGAGGGCAGTAATAAATAGTGGTCACTCTAACTAGAGACAGCCAGTCCTAATTTAGTTCTGCATCTTCTGGTCTCCTCGATTTGCCTTCTTGTTTTTGTGTTTCCTGTCCACTTTAGGTTCCTGGCATTTTCTATCTTTTCTTCTCTACTCTCCCATGGAACATTCTGGTGGGAATATAATTTCATGTATTACTTCTCCTTGGGATAGTTACATTTATTATTTACTTTATCTCTAATTGAAAAATTAGAGGTTTTCTTCCCTGTTTAATTCTGAACATCAATGGTTTTTCTTTTCCTTAAAGTCAGGGGCACTATCCTAGTGTCTCTAAAAATAGATAGTTGTCTACTTTGCCTTCTGGCAAAGTGAATTCTGGGTCTAAAATGAAAGATGTTATGGAAGAAATAAGAAGATTGCTGCCCAGTGAGTTGTAGCAGAGAATAGACAAAGGTCCGGAGATGGTTTAGAAAATATTTTCCTTTTAAGGCCATCTAAGCTTAAATAGCCCTGAAAATTTATCAATGGTAATATACTTGGAAATGCTTTGAAATACTAGGACGATGGAAAAAGGAAATTAAAATGAAAAACATGAAGTAATTTGCAATCATTTTGCATATAATTCTGAGAGTCCTTTCCATATAATCTAATAAGAATCTGGTTAAGGGGAAAAATCACCCAACAAAATAAAACTGAACTTTCTCCCATAAATAACTGATAAGAAATAGCCTAAAATGTAATATTATTGAAACAAAAACTCATCAGGAAGATCAAGATGCCATAAATGTTCTACACTTGACCAGATTAAAGAACTGGTTGGAGTATTTGGAAACTGTATTTGTAATAGACTGAAGATAATGATTTTGCATATCACCATGGTTGCCTCTGTAATTATCGGGTAGCAGTGTCGATAACTGTTTATCCTGGATTATTTGGAAGTTCGAACGAGTTTGGAGGATTGAGAGATTTATAGAAAAACAAAGCCCACTATACATAAAGGATCTGGGAATTTGATGAAAAGAGCTAATTATATATAACCTAACCAGAAAGAAATGAGAAGAAATTATGTATGTCTGCAAAAGATTCTAAACAGAATAATATTTTAAAGTCACAACACCATGGTGGCCAGAAAAAAGGTATTCTTACAGAAGGGAAATATGAAAGGATGATTTAGGTTGAATATGAAAAACCAACTAAGAAATCTAAGAAATCTCATACACTCTGTAATGTCCTCCTATGGGCCCAATGGGAGTCCATTTTTCTAAAAGTAGCACTAGAATAGACAAAGAATTTATTTTCAGGAACAAACCACTTATCTCCAGTTTTTACTTTAGTTTTGTATCATGTTGAGTAGAATAGGGCACCTAACTTCATATCAGAAGATGAGTTGAAGTCTCAACTCTGCAGCTTACTAAATGGGTGATCTTTGGTGAATTCATAAAGCTGCATTTACAAATGGGGGTAATAGCACCTACCTCACTGGACTGTTGTGGGGCTCAAAGGAGTTAAGAGCTGTGAAAGTTCTATACAAATACTAAGGAAAGGCCTGTAATGGTGAAGTAGTTTAATCCTTTTTTTTAGCTGAGCCAAACTAATTTACTGTAAATCAGCAGCGTATATCATATTCTTCTGAAATTTAGCAACTTCCAAGTGGGTTTAGCATTGGAAAGTTATTTCAACAAGGAACAGACTATGTGGGAAAGTTCAGACTGCATATCACGAGGATTATATGCTTATCAGCGGTCTGGTTTAATGCATACGCTACTTGTAAGGTACTGTTGTGTTTAAAAAACCCCATCAATTTTCTGGAGGTAAATTTGTACTAAACACATGCAATCAGCTTCTCTAAGAATATTTTTTGGCTGGTAACCCTTAACTGTGCTGATCATTAGATCTTTCTCGCGTAGGTTTCAATATCATGGTCACTCCTTAACCTTTTCTTCTCATAAGGAAAACTTCTAGATTTTGGCATCAAAAGTGCTGAAAAAGAAAAATTGGCACTTACATTTTGATTTATTGAGTCAAAACAAAAAAACAGGAAAATTAGGTGAAAAAAGGAACCTAAAATTTCTTTGTTCATTTTAATTGGGTTAATAAGACAACTGTTAAAAATGGTTATATTATGTGTTGTTGGTTTTTAAAAAGTATAGAATAGAATATAAATGATTCTTTTGGTGGGCACGCAGCACATAATCCCTTGAATTCATTCGGGTTCGGTGTTGAATGTCTTTACTTCATACATCTGTCTTTTACACTTTCTTATTATGGTAAGTTTCTGAATTCTCACGTCACCTTGATTCATCTTATGTGAATTTTGTCATGAAATTTGGTATGTAAACATCAACCTGAAATTTCATCTGAAAATCTCAGTTCCTTTCCCCACCACAGAAGTAGGTTGGATTCAAACTGTCTCTTTAATTATTAGACCCTTCTTTATTATTTAACAAATATATTTTGCGTGTAAAGGAAAAAAAACCATTAATTTTCTAATGTCCTAATCATAGTGTGTGGAGAGATTTTTGTGCTTACCTAGAAAGGTTTGCTAGTTACCAAGTGAATATAGTCTGTTAATCTGTTCACAGCAAAGATTGAGAATGTTGTAATATTAATCTTTTCACATAATAACCAGGAGGTTGTGTGAAATACTATGTGACCATAATTTCACATTAAAATAGGTAACACAGAAACAGTTTAAATTAATTTTTATGTCACATTTGGCTTTTGAAATAAGATGGGATGAATCCGGTTTTAGAAAAACAAGTGGAACTACTAGAGAAAGTACGCCAGATTGGCTGCGATTATTTCCTCTGAATCATTAAAAATCACATATACTTAGCCTTAAACATTTATTTTTGATTTTGTTTCTTTGTTTTTACCTCATTCTTCGCCACTCCATGTATGATTGAAAAAAATCACTCCGAATTATTCTAGATGATGACACTGAGTAGAGTGGTCTTTTTCTGACTATATTGACATGGTTTTGAATATCGTCTTTTTTTTTTTTGTAAATTGACTGCTTCCTTAAAGAGACTCCAGGTTCCAATTATGTTACACTATGCTTATCAGTGGGAGGACTCATGATTGTTTTTTAAAGAGTAGAAGATGAAAAGATAACATGAAACGGATAACAGAATATAAACCAAATGAGTAGAAATACAGTGAAAGAAATACGATAAAGGAAAAAAGAAAAAGTAAAAACAAAACAAAACAAAAAACCAGGTCCCAGGAAATCACTTTAGGATACAATAGGCAATATAATACAGTAAAAAAGAAAGCATAGGGATTAAAGTCTTGAAGAAAAATGGGAAAAAATAACAAGGTGTATTTTAGGCAAGGCAAGACTGAAAAACCAAAGGTTATAAGAAAACAAGATTTATTTTAAAAATCAAAGAAAGTGTTAACACATTTGCAATACCTTAAGGATAACTGAATCGCAGAACTCTATAGGAAAAGATATACAAAAGCAAAAACATTAAAAAGCATTAGATTTTGTCACGATGATTTCTATTTTTGAAAAATGGTAATAATCAGATTAACATTTACAGCAAGGAAAGATTTCTAGGACGTAATTTAGATCCATAGAGTTTATGTATTTAAACTAATGCCATCAGAAAGGCAAGGGAAACTTTTAAAGACATTATCTAAAGGTAAAGACCCAATCACCAGAATCTATTTGAAAGGTAAGTTTCTTACAACACTGGCTGTCCTAAAGGCTTTCGAGAACATACTAGTGGTTAAGCCGCACTCCTGTGGCTGCCGTAGGAGTTATAGCCAATAACAGTGTATTGACATTTATATGGTTACGATGCTCTGACCTGAACTTGCTTAACCAGTGCCCTAGTAATCGCCAAATGTCTCACATTTACTGTAATGCTGAGATAAAAATAGCAAAGTTGATTAAATAAAGTTAAATGTTAATATAAAATAATAAAGTTAAGTACTTCATATAATGTTGTTCCTGACCATTTGTTTTCCTCACTGAGTAAGTGAATGCAACTTATGAAAAAATAGCCCTTCATCTTATTTCCCCAAAGTTAGGCAGCATGAATAATTAGCCTTTACGAAGCAGTTATTAAAGCTTCACTCGCCTTGTAAATCAGTTGAAAATGAGGAGCAAGAGGAGAAAGTAAGATTCAATTTTTAGAATGCTGTTTCCATGCATTTTAAACTGCTAGATCTCCAGGCTTTTGTATTATTGTAACAGATAATGAAATTTGATTTATTTAAAACCCCCTTTTAAACATTTTCATCCTCTTCAACGACTAAGACTCAGTACAAAGTTGAATATTTACTTACAGTTCCATTAAGTTTTCCTCTAAAGCAGGCATTTCCCTCACTCTCTTATATTGTGATAATAAAGGTACTAATGGATGCTTTCATTGATGGGCCCCCTACTTAAGGAAAATGAAAACTAAAAATGATTCTGGTTCTTTAAAAGTTTATCCCTATGGCACGATCGTGTAAGCATACATATGGGACAGTAAAAATGGAAGACGACACATTAAATGACATTATTATAAAATGCAATACTCTTGGAATGATCCCTTATTAAATTAGGCTCTATGATCTGAGATGAATTTCCCCGATCCCTAATCCATCACTGGAGAAATATTAAAAGATAGGTCTCAACTGGTATTAGAATCGCACTCAGTCTCTACTTTCATTATTTTGAATTAGGGTGCTACTGGGGGAAAGCCTCTTAATGAGAATTAGAGTGATTCACTGGCCTTCTTTTGGATTTTGACAAGTAAAATATTAACTCTTCAGTCACAGCTGTCTGAATTAAAATACTTGGCAGCCGCAGATGCACAAATTAAATTGGCCTTTATGTTTCCATATTGCTGACCTCCTTAGAGGCAAAAACATCAAACCCAACAATAACAAAAAAGTCACAGTGTGTCATTTCTTGGAAGAAAATATATTTATTGAAGTTTTTATGTTTGTCTCAGTTTTAACATATAATTGAACAACTCTAGGACATTTTGAAGTGGAGTTTTGTTTTAATTATAAGTTACATAAACTTCAGCTACACATCAGTTATTCTAAGCCATTAACTAGGCGTTAAAATAATCAGTGGAGTTATTTGGGGGTTTCTTACCTGTTTAAGTCCCTTTAATGAGAACTGTGAGTTGAATACCAGAGTAAATATTTGAGTTCAGCATCAATAAGTTTGAACAAATGTTTCCTTGGAAATATACACAAAGATTCATCCCTCTCTTCTGTCTAGAAATAGATCGAATTAAAGATGCAAAATTAATTTAGTGGTATATACAAAACTCAATTGGTTTTCTCCTAAATATAGTGTTTATTTTTTTCTAAATATAGTGTTTAAATATAAAATTTACCTTACAACCAAACAAACAAAACAGGTGAAAAAAAAGGTCATTGATGTCTGTGTCTTACTCAATGGATTTAGTGATTTGAGTAAATACTTACTCGACAGAGTTAGTAATTTATACAGTAATTCTAACGATGATGAAAAACATGTGGTCTGTCATCACACACTGGTTTCTGATTCCTTTGCCTTTCCGTAGTCACTATAACATCATCTTCCACTCCTCTCTAATTACTGCTCATTGATCTGAACTTGTGATTGGTTGAACAATGATTTGAGATGGACACTGATGAATGAATCTTACCCATCTTACTTTACACATCCAGTAGTGTGATGAACTCAGGGACATGTGTTGTGAATCTAGGTTTTCCCTAAAACTGAGAACTAACAAAAAGGTTTAGGGAAATACCTCCCCACCTCCCAATGAGGTCCAGTTTATGAGGGAAGCACTCTCGTTCTGAGAAGTTATAAGAACCTTAGTATTAAATAAACTCCAGTAATTCTGGAGACAGTGTGATATTTATATGCCCAACTGAATCACATCTCTCTATCTTTGGGCATGTGTGAACCAAATGCTAAATTATGGATTCTCTAATTAGTTTTATTTGCGT